>NC_080671.1:109579432-109759432 GCF_030247195.1 Topomyia yanbarensis
AGTGATCAATGTCACCCCGGTTTACGGTACAGATTCACAGCCATGCACTGCTAGGCCCTATGCAAAACTGACTCAGACATCACTTTGTTAAAAGTTTAATAACTTCTTTCAACACAGCCGAATTGACTAGCAGTCTTCGTACACAATTAAATTATCTTTCTTAATATGATGCATACAGTGCGTATGCAAATGCGAGCTTGTGGGATTTCTCCATGTAAATTGTCGAAAAATTCCATGCAAATTTCAGGCACGTTGGTTCGGTAGCTAGACTTGTCCGATTTGCTTAAAATTTGGAGCAAGTACGCCTGGTGGAACTAGGAATAGACTCAGGGGCATGGGCCGATAAGGGTTATTTTTTCTTGTCACTCTAATCCATAAGCCTCAAAATTAGTCGCAACTCTAATTTGAATTTCTACATCTCCACTGTTCTCTAGCAGATCCGACAAATTAAATGTGGTTGGAAATCGGTTAAAAAATTATCAAGAAATTTCAATTTTCTCGCGATAAGTTTTTTACACCCATAAAATGTCCTCTATGTATGCAATGCAAAACGAATTCTTTAGCATTGCCAATTTCTTAGCGAAACATGAGCATATATACAATACAATTTGTAGGAAAAAAATCTGTTTTAATCCACCTAGTGGTGCAATTGTGCCTTCCTCATTTGTCCAAATATAATGATGGAAATGTATATTACATATTCAGTACGATTTGCAGATACGTACAATGAATCGACAGCCAAGATCTTGAGATATTATGTGTCGACACTGAAACATCGCTTGAAACCAGCGGCGCACAGAGGCGTAACTAACTTCAAATCCTGGCCAAAAAAGAAAAAAATATTGTTTTTGTTTATTTGTCCATATTTTCTGGTTAATTTGTTCTTCGAAACATACTCTAACGTTTTGCTTAAAAAGAAAAGCATTTTCGTTTGATAATTTTTGTATGCAATAATTTGAAATCAGTGATTTTTTTACACATTTTATTAGCTTGAAAGCCATTATCGCTCAATTTTCCAGATTGCTCCAAACCTAATTACCCAAAGTCAATATATACATCAAAATAGTGCTTTTCATAGCAAACTCCAGCAACTACAATCAATTGGGGTCAATTTTAGCTTTTCATTGTCATTTCAGGTTTTATAAAAGTGCTCACTTTTTTCAATTTTCCATATATTCATTAGTAAAAAAAGTGCCTTGTTTTTTTCCTGATTTCATCAAATCTCAACGTTTCATGCATTTTAAATTCATTTGGCATCAAAAATGCAAGTTCGATTTTGAAATTTTTCCTTACTCCCCTCTTTGAGAATTTTTCATTTCAGTTTATATGGGAAGTTGCTGTGTTGTCGCACTCTTCCACCCGTAACTCCGGAACCGGAAGTCCAATCAATAAAAAATTCAATAGCAGCCGAAGGAAAGGTTGTACTTTTCATTTGAGACTAAGCTTGTGCAAATGGATCCAGCCGTCTCTGAGAAACAGAGGTGACATTTTTTTCCACATACACACATACATACTAGGGTGGGGCAAAATGATCGTTTTTTCAGCACAGCACTTTTTTGGTTCCTTTTGGTGTCCCAAATAACTGTGCAAAATTTGGGGTCGATTGGTATTGACCTGGCGTGGCGCATTGCGTTTGAAATTTGTATGGAGATTAGTATGGGAAAACCTACATTTTTGCATTTTTAATTCTACAGACTACAGTTCTTCCTGTAGTATGCCAACAAATAAATAGAAGTATAGTCCAGGATATGCTGAACAACTTTGCTGAAGGATGTATGGTGTTAGAATGTCTCTAAGCCAAGTTATAGCTGTTCAAAGTTCAATACATCGAATTAAATGCCAAAAATCATTTTTATTGCCAACACTGCGGGTGTACCAATGGTATTTCATATAGCATTCCAAAATAACATTATTTATTTTAGATTTACCACATTGGTATGTTTGGATGAATTATTCAAAAGCCTTAGCTCAATTTCATGAGCGTAGGTAGTTGAGTAATAGGGCGTAGTGAGGGGAGGGGGGACTTTAATATGTAGAAATTCGAACTGAAATGTTGCCGAGTTGGAATGTTCAGATGAATTATTTCAAAACATTTACACATTGTCCTACGCATAATAGTAACGATGAAATAGAACATACTGTATCCCTTTGCCTTGACTTTTATCAATAGAAGTTACGTTACAGACTGAATCAACTGATGTCGATTTGATATGTCAGAGGATTGCATTGATTATATTTCAGTTTAATACGCACTATGATTTGATGCGATTGAAATCCAGAAATTAGCTTCACGCCTCGTGATCGAACAGCATTGAAATGAGCATGCTATCAAATCATGCATATTATACCGAAATATAATCCTCTGACATATCAACTCGACATCAGTTGATTCAGTCTGTAACGTAACTTCTATTGATAAAAGTCAAGGCAAAGGGATACAGTATGTTCTATTTCATCGTTACTATTATGCGTAGGACAATGTGTAAATGTTTTGAAATAATTCATCTGAACATTCCAACTCGGCAACATTTCAGTTCGAATTTCTACATATTAAAGTCCCCCCTCCCCTCACTACGCCCTATTGCTCAACTACCTACGCTCATGAAATTGAGCTAAGGCTTTTGAATAATTCATCCAAACATACCAATGTGGTAAATCTAAAATAAATAATGTTATTTTGGAATGCTATATGAAATACCATTGGTACACCCGCAGTGTTGGCAATAAAAATGATTTTTGGCATTTAATTCGATGTATTGAACTTTGAACAGCTATAACTTGGCTTAGAGACATTCTAACACCATACATCCTTCAGCAAAGTTGTTCAGCATATCCTGGACTATACTTCTATTTATTTGTTGGCATACTACAGGAAGAACTGTAGTCTGTAGAATTAAAAATGCAAAAATGTAGGTTTTCCCATACTAATCTCCATACAAATTTCAAACGCAATGCGCCACGCCAGGTCAATACCAATCGACCCCAAATTTTGCACAGTTATTTGGGACACCAAAAGGAACCAAAAAAGTACTGTGCTCGGTTGATGTGGCTATGATTACGTTTTTCCATATAACAATGCCCCACCCTAATACATACACACACAGAGACATTTTCCGATCTCAACGAACTGAATCGAATGACATATCGTCGCTGTTGTGCTATCTTATGACAAGCGCCATTTAGCTCATTTCGAGAAAAACGATTTTTAAAGTTTGAGATTAAATATCTTGAAAATTATAAATGGTATAAACAATTCAATGAAGACAATTGATGCTTCTATCTATTCTTTATAAATCTCTCAAATATTGTGAGGATCGGTTGACTATGTTTCGAGTTTTGACTATAAATGTAAACAAAAGTCGCACTCACACGTGTCATAGGTGTGTATAGATGACAAAATTTGTATGGCGTGTCATAACCGTGCATGGAAAATTTTCCATAGAAAAAAATCATCAATTATTAACTTCTATTCATATGTTTGGTTTAGTTTGGCCTATAAACAATCGGTGAGATGCATTTTAAAGGAAATGAGTCAGAGAATCTAGCAAAAATAGTTATTTTTGGTTACAGTGTTGCCAAATATGCTATATTTCCAGTTTAAAACTAAAACTACATTTTTCTCACAATTCGTGTAATTTTGTTTTGAAAATTATTATGCCATTGTGTTCTTTAGAGAGTTTTACACATAAAAACATCTTATATTTCAAGATACCTTGAGGTAATCCTTAGACACAGTCATTTGAAGCAAAAAATTCAAAATTTCTCATCATGTTTTTTGCTATATCTCCGTAACCAAGCAGAATATCAAAATTCTGAAAACGCCACTTTGTAGAGATTTTTTAGACACGTGATGTGGCATATCTAACTCAGTTTACCCCAAAATGGCGTTTGTCATAAGATAGCATAACAGCGACGAATATGACGGGCCGGGATTATGTTGCCGGTTTTAAGAGTGATTGCATAACCTTTCTATATGAGAAAGGCAAAACTTGTCGCGGGAATATTGAATTTTCTAGTTGAATTATTAACTGATTTGTAATTTTGTGGCATCTTAACACATTTACAAACTTGGAGTTATCCATGGATGTTTTAAGTTTTAGAACCTGTTGGAGAACAGTCGAATTATATACAATTAAAATTAGCGACTAATTTTGAGGCTTTGTACGTGGAATGATAAAGCAGTATAATAAACCTCTGAATTAAGTCTGAAAACTTTCTGAATGGATGTTGGTTATTTGAGCTTCTTATTGGATTATTCTTAGACAGGTCATGAATTAGTAGTAAAATTTTTTGATTTCATTTTGCTTTTACACATACATCAAGCCATACCATTTAAA
This sequence comes from Topomyia yanbarensis, assembly GCF_030247195.1. Taxonomy (NCBI): domain Eukaryota; kingdom Metazoa; phylum Arthropoda; class Insecta; order Diptera; family Culicidae; genus Topomyia; species Topomyia yanbarensis. Next base: position 109,583,770 of record NC_080671.1, read on the forward strand.
TTAGAGATATGGCAAAGTTAATAAATCAGTCAAGTGGAAATTTTCGACCGCCCCAATGTCAAACTCATAAGCTCAGAAACCGTACAAAGCTTCGAATCTTACAAACTTTACAGCATACCGTTCGTCTCCATTGATTGCATTTATATTGCCATGCTTATTTGCTTACGATCCCATGGCTCAACGATACATGCGAAAAGGCTCAACCGTTGCATTACCAACTGCAAATATATGCATTCACGGAAATAACACTCTTATAGCAAATGTTTACCGACTAAGACCAATAATGCAACGCAATGTTTGAGATTGAATCGTGCCACCCGGCCATTGCCGGCTGCTGGTTTGGTACTAATAATGATTCTTCGACACCAACCAGCAGAGCAATGCAATGTTGGGCACTTTCACAGTCCCGTCAGCCGGCCTCAATCCGAGTAGGCTTTCATCATTCGTAGAATTATTCCACGTCAGACCGTACCTAGCCGGGGGTTCAGGCCAAAAAGGAAACCACAAGCACCACCAGCAGTTCATCAATGCCTTGTGTCTCGCTTGTTGTACGTTGACAGCCTTACCAGAAAGGCGCCCTAAAACCGTGTGTTCCCCCATTGAATCCGGTGCTTTCATAGGCACACTCCTGGCTTAAGCGATTTTCTATTCCCCTACCAATGCCGCCTTCTGGTTGGAAGTGTCTACGCATTTTTCCGGACGGGTTCCTCCAATCCTAGCGCTAACAAACGGTGATTCTGTATATGTAGTCGCATTTAGTCAGACAGCGGCAGGTCTTGGTTCGGAAAAGTTGTGGATAAACGACAACGACGCACGATGACGACGATAACGATGACGAGGACGAGGACGACGACATTGGCAATATCGACTGGAAAATGCAATTAAGCCAACTTTAGCGCCTTACTAGTCTCAGGAACAGGACCAACGACAAAAGAGTTCCGGTCGTTGTTCCACCGATGATTGCAGCGCAGCAGCAGCAGCAGCAGCGATGTCGATATGGAATGTTTGCTCAGCGAGCTGAATATAAATTGATTTTAATTGATTCGCCTGACTCGGCTAGACTCAGCATGTCGTCAGATGGATTTCGCGCTGTTGACGTTGGGATTCGATAGGTTTTCTTTTCCGCTATGGATAAGTGTGCCATAATGGGAACGGAAACCGAGATTGGATTCGTACTCGAGTGCGATTTCGGTGGGAAGAAGGAGCCTGCTAAGTTCCATCTATATTATAGATTACAAAAGAAATCCTTAAATTCTACCTGTCGGAATGGTCCGTTCGTGATTTCAACATTGTCCTCAACAGCTTTTCTTATGAGAAAAATAATCACTGGTTCAAGGCAGTGACACGCATGGTTTATTCCGCTAATGATGTTTGAGGTGAAAAGGAAAACCTGCTCATTTTTAACCACTGTGTTTTTCCACTTTGACTTTAACGTTAGTTGTAAACTTTATTAAACTTTAATAGGGATTTAATAGTAACAGTTTATTGTTTCTATAATTAATGTTCATCCATCCATCCATCAGTGTTAACAATTTCAGCAATTGTATTTTAATTAACAATTTGCCGATTAATTGTATCGCATTAAACATCGATTGTTCTCGGTAAAACAGACTTCCAATCACCCAGTCTGTCATTAATATCAATGCGAAAGGATTTCCGCTCGCGTTGGGGGTAAAAGCTTTGTAATCGCCACCGGGAAAGGGACGAAAATGTTTTCACTTGATGAAACTTTCCTACGGCGGCGGCGGCTAACGATAACCATTCATCACTAATCCTTACCCCATGGGGTGCGGACTGCGGAAGGATACCATTCGGAACATTGTACGATTTGGTTGTTCTTCTTGCTGACGCCTACAGCTAATTAATGAATTTATTAAGCTCGCTGGCAGTTGAACTAATTACAATTCTATCCTAATTTACACGACACCACACCGCAGTGCTTCGGGTCGTGTAGACCGGCATCGTGCAATGCGGGTAATTAGGTGTCATTTATATCCAGGAAAATTGAACCATTTGACTACCGAATATATGTTAGCAAATGGAAAGTGATGGCTGTCGGCGTGCTGCTTTTCGGGTACGATTAGTATTTTTGGCAAGATCATTGTTTGCAGTAGCATGAACATATTCCCATCCATCGGTCGTTCGAAACAGAGAAAAGGGTCGATGATTGAATCAAATTTTCATCCAACGATTCATTGCGTCGCTTGATGCATCTGTGCACACATTCGGGTGAAATCGGTTCACAGCCTGTCAGTGATAGTCTGTTTTTCCGAACATGAAAACTCAAAGCCGGTCCTGGATAGAAGAGGGATGAGGGGGCTTTCTGGGAGTGACATTCAAATATATTTTCCCCCCGTTTGACTTTGGTTTTGAAATGAAGAATATGTATACGTTTGAAGGAATGAACACTAAAACTCCCTCTCGTGTCGGTCTGAACTTATATTGCTGAGATAGTGACCTACCTTGAAGATGAACTGACCCATATCGGAAATTTTCTCCGATGCCGATCCGGAGGCTCGCTTGAAGCAGTTGAGATAGTCGCGTGTCAGAATGAAATATCTGTAATTCAAAATAAGTCGTTAGTTTTACTTAAAATGGTAAGAAATTATTTCAATATCGTACGAAACAAGTTAGACCGAAAGCCATTAGCAACTCTACACTTTCTTAGCTGGAACCCGGATATAATATACTAACCTTTCTTTCCATCTGGAGAAAAGTCTGTCGCGTTGCTGCCAAAGCAAACCTCGTTTGATCGGTCCGGTCATCTGGGCCACTGGAATGCGTCCAATCAGTAAAGATTTCTGTGGAGAAAAAGAAATAAAAAAGGATTAATAATGCAAAATGTGGGTTAGGTAACCATGTTAGTAACGTTATCGGATTGCTTCGCCGACAACCTAAAACACATAATCGAACACGAAAGCGTTCAATTTGTTCGTCAGAGTTGATTAGTGTAATTAGACCTCCCCACTATCGAAGATATTTTTTGGTAGTTGCGACCAGAAGTGCAAAAACTGGATGTGTTTCGTTGACATTTCCGCTCCAAATTGCATAATCAGTGCTCTACACTACACCGGTGTACTGCCATCGTAAAAGGCATTTCTATAGTGATATTCTTTTTTAGAGTGGTGCAACTGGAGCTGTAGAGCTTCGTTTTCGGAAGGGCTTCACGTAGAATCACTCATTGTAATTGCAGACTAGACGGGAAATATCACCCAATAATACACTGCAGAAGGACAATTGGGTCGTGGTCCTGATTGTGATATTGAGTGTACAGTTTAGATGTGGGGACGTAGAGACTTCATGATCGCGTGGAAACGAGCGTTTATATGTTCGCGCTTGAGACTACGTTTATAAATTTAGAAGTTCTAAAACATTCACTTAATTACCGTGAGTTTGGTGTTTAATTGTGATTATCCGGTTCAGATACTAGAAGAGAGTGACATCGTCCATATTACTAGAGTTTTTGAAATGAAGATTGAAGGAGTGGACCTGAGCTGTTAGGACTAAAGGTTGGTGTTTCCGCACGTGATCTATCCAGGCCCGTGCGCAAGGGGAGGGTTTTGGGGGTTCAAACTCCTCCCATGAGGGTTTCGATTTACTTTTAGAAATTTATGAACTTCCTGTTCAGGAAATAAATATACTGCAAACCGTTTTAACACATAAAATGTCATTGAGTTCAGTCACTCTAGAAACAAGTCGATGAAAAAAAGAAGGAAGAAACCCTGCGAGAGTGGTTGGAAATGGATGTATGTCAAGTTAGTCGGCTACTCTGATGGATCGGTACACGTTTCGAGAAGTTTCGATATTAGCAACAGTTGTGAGTAGACCAGTTCAACAGCAGATGTCGGTCAATGGGCAACAACGGGAACTAAGGAAGAAGAACACGAGGTTAGAGAAAATCGGGATATCGTTATCTGGAGAAATTTTACCGCCGATGATCACTTCGCCGAAGTAGCTGACAGCTAAGTGGATCGTGCAAATGGGTATCGGTATCAGGTGAAATACCGCCGCCGAGGAACTCTCAGATAGCAGATAAATAGGAAGGAGTAGCGCCAAGAAGGATAAGAAACCCTGCGAAGGTGCTTGTGAAGAGATGTAAATCATCATGGTCGACACCACCGGATCGGTTTGTGTCTCACCAGGTTGCAGCAGACCAGAGCAGGTCAGAAAAACCGTGAAGGTTGGACAATGAGCAAAGAAAAGCAGCTATGGACAACAACATGAACGATTAACACAATACAAAAAGAGTAAGAGCACAATCCCTACTGAAGTAGTATCTAACGGTTGCCCCAGACGGATGAGGATTGCGAGATACAAAGTTTAGGTTTAGGTTTAGTCAGCAAACTTAACTACTACAAACCAATCCGAATCTACTACGAGCCTGCAGGCAGCGGTGCCTGTTGATGATTTCTTCTCGATAACAAACATTTACTCAATCTGTTGAGCTGAGACGATTGGTACACAAAACTCGGATCTCCAGGCCTATGGTGACCAAACAATACTGCAATATTCTAAAATAGGCCGAACATATGCTACGTAAAGAGTTTTAATTGTGTAAGGATCTTGAAAGTGATATTCGAAGCGTTTTATAAAATTAAGCATATTACTAGCTCTATGCACAATTTTGTTGTAATGTTCCACAAATTTTAATTTTTGTCTAAGATAACTCCTAAATCTCTTATTTCTGAACGGTTTGATTACCTAATGTAATTGACACGGAGGCCGTGATTTGTTTTCTGCTAAAAGTCATGAGATTACCTTTTTTATAATCGCTTCATATCATCCGCATATATGAGAATTTTAATGCTTGTAAAATAAGAGAGATGTCGTTGACATATAAAATGAAAAGAAGAGGTCCTAATTGAGGAAATCCCGAAGTAAGTTTAATTATATCAGATTTCATCTCATAGAATTTTACTATTTGGTGGCGATCTGTTAAATACGACTTAATCCAATTGAGAAGTCTCATCTCGATTCCCAATTTTTCAAGTTTGAAAATTAACATGGGAATGTCCAGTTTATCGAAAGCTTTGCTGAAGTCAGTGTAAAGAGCTTCTATATGATTACCTTTATCCATGGCATTTAACAAGTAATCGACAAATTCTAAAAGGTTTGTATTAGTTGAACGGCCTTTAAAAAACCCATGTTGTGAATTTGTTATTTTATGTTTGACTTGGTTGAAAATGTTTTTATTTATGATGGATTCGAAAAGTTTGGGAAAGCAAGACAGAATGGCAATTCCACGATAATTGCGAATATCAGATTTTTTACCTGATTTATAAATAGGTATTAAAAAAGATTTTTTCCAATCTTTTGGGAAAATACCAGATTCAAGTGACTTAGTGAACAGCCAGAATAAAGGTGACGTGAGCTCAGTTGCTAAATTCTTTATGAAAGTAGGTGGAATTCCATCAGGTCCTGAGCCTTTAGTGGCATCTAGATCATTGAGACCAGACAAGATATCTTGAACAATAATGTGACTGACACCAACATCTCTTGAATAATCAGGAAAATAAGAAAAATATTCAAAGTCACGGTCATTGTCTGAATAGTTAGAATAAGTTTCTTGAAAAAATGTTGCGAAGAGATTACAAATATCTTTTGAAGTTTCACCCTCTTTCCCATCTAAAGACATTTTTGATGGGAAGTTGCATGAATTCAACTTAGTTTTGATGTAATTAAAAAAGTTTTTTGGGCATGACTTGATCTCATTTTCAGTTTTTGCATTATATACAGTTAGTACCAAAGAAATAGCCAAAGTTAGTTGGTCACGAATGTTGAGGTATTTTTCCAAATTATCCTGATTATTGTGTTTCCTGTAAATTTTGTGAGCTTTTTGCTTCCGATTTTTCAAATTAATAAACAAATTGTAATCCCGGAACCAAAAATCAGAACTACCCACTCACAGGCACCCTAAAAATTCGTATACACTAGGGCCAAGGGGGGGGGGGGCGTACTTTCGAATATGGCCAATTTATGATTGCGCGAAACCATGTGTTTGTAGGTTCGCGATTGAGACCGTTTTTATGAGTTTATAAATGATAAAGCAATCACCTAATCCCGGGGTGTTTTCATGTTTGCGAGAGACTCAAGCGTTTGTATGTTAACATGTTTGTCGCGCCTGCTAGCGTGTAGGTAACGTCGCATGAATAAATTCGATTTTATAACCGTGTAGTGATTCGCATATTCGTGTGTAGTTTTGAATGATCGAGCGAGATTGCGGGCGTAAGCATGTGGTGATGATCACAATTGCATGTTCGCGTTTGTGACCAGATTTGTGTTATCGCCAAGACCACGAGCGTTTATACATTTGGAATGAGAGAAAGAATCTAATTTCAAATATGGCAAAAAAGGAAAAATAACATGCTAAATAAAGATAAAAAAGATGCATAGAGATTAAGCAGAAGCGTATTAATTGATTGATATTATTTTTGGTACACATGCGTAGTGTAAAAGCAAACTAATAAAGGTACAAGAAAGCAAACTAATGATGTAGAAGAAAAGAGCACATCCAACATGCAATCAAAGTACTCATCTAAATGCCAGTAAATGATATTTATTTGCTATTAACAATTGCACTATATTTTGATTTTGTCATACTGTGCTGACCGGGAATGGATGATTCACGTGCGTCGGTAATTTAATCGTACGTTAATTTATCCAATCCGATCCTACCGTCTGAATCAAATCGAATGCTCGAATTGAACATCGGAAAAAGCAACCAACTAATCCTTCTGCATACTTTCCCTGACTCAGCTGTAAAAGACGAATTCATACACAGATAGACATACGACTGGCACATAAAAATTGTACACTAGCACTAAAAATTACAATTATTACTACACCAACACTAATAGGCGTCTACTTGTACATTTCTTTGATGGTTAATCGATAGTTTGGGCTGGTGCAAAGTATGAAAAAACACAAAACATGATAAAAGCCCATAAACCCTCTCGGTCTCCTCGATGCACCTCCATCGAGGTGTAATGTAATAACCATCTTAAAGTAATAGGAAAAGGGGCTTAAATTTCTGGAAATCTGGAAACTATTCTTTTAATTGTTCGAGATTGATTTACGCAGTCTTTTACAAAATTGAAGAAAATCAAATTTTAAAAAACTTCGTCGAAGATATTCGAGTTTTATGTCTTGTACTTTTCATTTTAGAAGAACTTCACCAAAAAGTGGTGTTTTTTTTTAAAATAGTTTTATTTAGATAACTTTTGCAGCTTAAAATTTTCGTTAAGATGACTCTAAAGTCATCTTAACGAAAATTTTAAGCTGCAAAAGTTATCTAAATAAAACTATTTTAAAAAAAACACCACTTTCTAAAAATACTCTCAAATATTTTTAAGAAAAAGATGGGTGGGTAATGTCAGAGACATAACCGGAGTGAAGTAGAATACATTTGGGATTATTTATATACATATGTAGGCTATCAACGGGTTTCTTACAATAATATTGTATTGCATCTACCACCTGCGTTCCGAAGGTCTTCATCTCTAGGGCAAAAAAGACTAACAATATTATCTTTGTCAAGTTTGTTTGAACATTTGAACGGAAGACGCAACGCACTGATCTACCTTAGACGGTCCCCGCACACATCACTCATTGCTCAGTCTGCTAGTGATGAGTAGAGCGGTGAAACTTGAAATTATTTTTCGAGTTAGTTAAAAAAATGGGTGGGTAATGTCAGAGACATAACCGAAGTGAAGTAGAATACACTTAGGATTATTTATATGGATATGTAGGTTATCAACGAGATTTTGCGGAAAAGGGAAAGCCTTCTAATTAATTCTTCATTAATATAATGGTGGTTCTGAAAAGGACCGTTTATGTTCGCTTTGGCGAATGAATGCATCGTATGGTAAAAAAATTAAATTGCTGGATCAATTAAAGAAAGATGGCGTTTGGAAATTTTCAAATGATTCGTTATGATAATTATGGTTAAGAAATTAAAATTAAAAAATTATAATTGGGAATTATTTTCCATCGTCAACTAGTTTTCTTCTTTTCAAATCTCCAACATTCTTTGAAAATATTGTTGAAATTTTATTGATGAAACGCTGAAAATGCGTTTGGCAACACTGCCCACTAAATGGATGGTGGGGAAAAGACGCGTATTCGTTTAGCTTATGCTAGTATTAGTAGCAGAAAGAAATGAAAAAGTGCATGGCACGAAAACGAGCAAGCAAGAGAGTGATAGTAGTGCGTATTCGCGCGTAAATATTGGTCGGTCGGTTTTCTCATCATTCGTTGTACACCAGAATAGCAGTAATTTCCACGCCATAGTTCGTACCAAACAGACCGTCCGCAAGTAGACAGCAACGAAACCCATCCGCGAAAGTACCTCAAACGCTGGTGACGTTGAAGAGCCAAATGCCTCGGAACAGGAACTGTCACCCTGTGAGAAATTCGCCGCTATCGGAAGTGAACGGTACTTTCCTCCCACGATAAAACAAACCAATGGTCCTTTTCAGGACCAATAAATTATATTGCAAGAATTTTTAATTGAAACTCCATATCACTTCGGTTGTCAGACTTTAAATGCTCGTCTTTTTTATTGGAACTGAAAAGTGCATAATCTGTTTGCCGATGAGAAAAATCCGCTAATTATTATTACAATTTGAATTATTGATCATCGTTGAAATCAGTTCGTTTGTCGCCGGCGACCCGCTTCGTTAGTTCCTGGAAGGAATACTCCCCGTTAGCAGCAGCAAACAAAGGCGCTCTCAAAATTGCCTCCATCACTAGACGTGTACAGAAGTCGCATTGTTTTTGCAAGGAATCGGCGATATAATCACAACAAACGGTCCTTATTAGGACCACAAAATCGTTCTCAGAAGAATTACAAATGAAATTTCCATTTCGCGCTTTGGAAAATAACTTCCCTCTTATCGGGTTAGTTATTTTCTATAATAATATCCGAAAAATGTGCGATAAAACAAATGAACTGACCAATTTGACGGAAGCATGAAAATACCTACAAAAATTTGAATCGGAAAAGTGACATTGACGGGAAAATGATTTGATCGTTTCTAAGTGTTTGGCAATTGAAGTTGCCGATTTGTTTTCCAACGTCAATTATTTGCGCGGTTGGCGAAAAAAAAGTTTTTCAAATTTGATTCTTTCTAATGGAATGATAGCGCTGATAAGGGCTAATTTGTTTGCCGAAGGAAATATTCTCCGGGTGGGAGATTTTTATTCCAATTGTTCCTGCTTTCTAATACGGAGCTGCACAAATTAATCCACGGAGATGAATCCTAATAATCACCTCTCCCGGTATTGACATCTGACAAGTGGACTTGCTGAAACCGACTGAAATGACAATTCTTTCTGACCAGATTTGCAGCTTGGTTCATGAAATTAGCGGGAACCAATCAGGAACGAACTTCAGTCAGATGATTTGGAATCGGTTTTTTTTCATGTGTGTATGCTATCTTACATCCATCAGAAATGAAAATGATGGCTTCTGCTAGTAGCACGTTTCAACACAAACTGATTCATCCACCAGTCGTGTACAGCTCACAAATATTTCTCGGTATTGTACAGCCAAGCAACCAAATACGAATGTTGATAGAAACAAATCTGCAGCGGACCTATATTTAAAACTTTTCATCATGTAAGTGTTCGGTTGGTGCACCATATTAACGGCGCTGGCCAATTTTCACCAATTTCGGCAGTTTTTGGAGAATTTTTTTAAAACACAGTATTTTCGGTATTATTGCATGTTATACATACTCCAAATTTTAATACTACATTGCGGAATATATTTTCGATAAAAAACCTCAAATCATTCTATTAAGTATGATGGAAGTTATTAACGTTCAAAATCTGACGCGACTACCACAGCCGATATTTTGAAACGGGCCCCCATATTGACACGTTAGAAGTATTCTACTTCAAAAACAATTTGTCTCAATATACCGAACCCTAGCTTCATTAGTTTGAAAGTTATAAATAGATTTTTCTGAAGCTAAACTAGTTTTTGAGAAAATATTGCAGAAAATATCGTCATTGCCATTTTTGGTGATGTATACTTCAACGTATGATATTTCATAAGGGATAGAAGTTATTTAATTCAAAGTTCCGTAATCGAAGATGAAAAAAAAATTATTAGGTAAAAGTTGTGATAACTTCGTAAAGAAAATAATTTGGTATTTGGTGTATGTGAACAAATTATACGTACAAAAATAATTTTCAAGCCGTCCAAATGCTACGTTTAGATAAAGTAAGGTATATAAAAATCGTTTTAAGAAGCACCCTAAATGTTACCTTTGGATTTCTCGTGGAATGTAAAGTATGAAAGATAGAGCGTGCGTGTCTTCATCAAATTTGTCAATAATGTATTCTTTTACAACTTAATTGAAGATAGTCAAGCTCTATCTCGAACCGTTAAAAAGTTCAATTTTGAATCTTGCTAAAATTAGAATTACTTTAGTTGATATTTTAACGAAAAGAGCATGTGTCTTATTATAAGTCAAAGTTATTTAGCTTTAGCAAAAAAATAAAACTCCTGCTAAGGTTACATTCCGGACCACTGTGCAATGGAAGGTATATCAAAGACGCTCCCTCGACTTCAAAGAGAACCATTGAGTTATGTTTTAAGCTACCCGTACAACGATTCCTTCGTAACCCTTTTGTCGAATCACAGTATCATGCTCACGGTAAGTAATAGAGCAATCCCTTACGAGAGTCTCAACTAGCACCCTTCAAAATCAGTGCCCACTCAGTGCCCTTTTCTAAAAGCTTGGGTCGGCATTTTCCTGCTCCGTCGCGTCGGTCGGTCGGTCCGCTTCTTCGCGACTGTAAACGAATGAGAGCCTTACTGGGAGGGAAATGTGCTAATATTTCACAACCCAGAGAAGCCCCGGTTGTGTGGCATCCACCGAACGAACGAGCGAACAACAATGAATGGGTTGTGCTGAGTGGAACAACTGATGGTAAACTTTGGCACCGTTCTTCTTTGTACTCGCTATTTCCCCCGCAAGCAAAGGAAGAGCACTTCCGGAGAGCTTTTACACTTTTTGCATGGTTTTGCACTCTCGCCTGCCTGAGGCCTACGGTGTGTGTGTGTGTACCTTACATAAAATATTGCCAGTATGAATTCCGCCCTTTCGGACGGAAGATAGGGTGCAAAGTTTAGGATCTTGATTTCCTCTTTTGCTCCGCGACTAGTAGGTTTGATACGGACAACAATTTGCCTTGGGGCCAAAGGCCGACGAACGAACGACTGATGAGTGATGGCGTTCCGTTCGTGTTAATGTGGTTCGCGTCGTCGGTTGGACAAGTAGCGAGTCTAATTTTGGAATTTATCCCAAAGAGAAAACCTTTGCCAAAAAACAACATTTTTGCAATTGAATGGAGCAACTTGTGGGAGCAGAGTGACTTGCAGGATTATGCAATTTCTAACTTCCATTGAAGGACTTTGGGAATGAAAAAATAACAAATTCTCTTTCATGTCATGAAAAGCCAAGTTCGTCCAAGTGGAAAAAGAAACGACATCTTCAAAGCTCCGAATACACCACATATAAGAACTTAGCAGCTATACAGCTTGGCGATGCGACCAAGCAAGTCATTTCCCTCGGGGTTATTGGTAAACATCTCTTGCGAAACATTTTATTGCACATGCAATCGGGAAGAATTATTTGCTCCCGCTCCCCCATCCCAACTAAAGGAACTGAAGAAGGATTTATTTCCTCTTATCCATTATTATCCGAGCGATGTGATCACAGAACCTTACGAAGCCGCATGCTCCTGCCTTCGGACGAAGGATTCCCGATTGGGCGGACGGAAACGATAGCGATTGGATCTTTAATAATTTTCGGTACGTTACACTTTTACAGATGAGAGACGTTGGTTGCCAGTCAGTAATCGTTTTCGTCACGCCTCGTGGATCCCGTTCCCATTACTGTCCAGAATGGGGATGCGCCCAAGGGATTTCCTAGATAATTATTAGTTTTATCGTTAGCGTTGTTTTTTTTTGTTGTTTGTCGCAGAGTCGGGGAAAGTATCGGGAAAAAATAATCATGATTATAAGCAGGTTGCAAGCAGCTCTAGGGAAGGCGGGAATAAACAAGGAAGCGCTTGAAAGATTAACTTTTGGAAGGAGATAATTGCAAAAGTATTTGGAGCATCCAACGGTCAGTGACGATGCGCTGGTAAAAGTTGAGCATGAGCATAATGACTACACGATTTGTAGTTGCTATTCTGTTATTGACAGTAGAAGCGAATAATTTCACAAAGAATCTTTTCATCCTCAATGTGCACGTTTCCAGAGTTCTAAAATTTTAAGTGCTTAAAACGGCGAAGATCAAGTTCTAACAGTCTTCGAGCGTAGGAAGGGAATGGTGGTGGGGGATAATCGTTATTACGGAGACAGTGCATACCTCTGTATCTCCACGATTGCCATGAGAAGGATTTTTGTTAGTGGATTACTGAATCTGTATTTTCCTCGATAAGTGTTACGATTTGTGAGGTTCTATAAATTTTTAGCATGTGCTGATTGCTCTGGTCAGCCGGCTGCCCAGAATTTGCAAGATTTATCATTTTCTGCATTTATGTAGCGTTTCGGTTTTAGTTTTTTATATGTAAGCAGCAAATAGTGTGCAAGAAAGTAACCTTCACGCGTGTTACGCTCACACTTATACTCTTATGCAGAGATCGTCACGTTCGGTCGGTTAAGACCTTTCTCGAAAGCAGCCCGCCAGGCAAGACGCTGAAAATTAGTGAAAAAGTACACGAAATATTATGTATCTCGACGAGCTGGTGGTGCATAAAGAAAATTAGACTTTCAGAAGAGAAATCAGAACACCAAGTACTAAGGCTTTCTAATGTATGCATTTCAAACTTTGGACAGGCGGCTATCGGGAAGCATGTCATAAATAAATCGATTTTCTGTAAGTAAACTAGTTCACAACTTTATATCCATTATTCATTAAATCAAAGGTTGACTCGTAATTTTGTTCATATATTAAGGAACATTATTCAGAGTTTGATTGTACAACATGAATTGATTCACAATTGATTAGATCTTGATCATTAACTGGTTTTCGTGGTTGTGAATTAGTTCACAAAATCAACGCAGTCTGGATATTTTCTCATGAACTATTGCATGAAACTAGGAATCCTTTCAATCCTCGTGAACTAATTCACGATTTACAGCGTGCTAGTCATGACTCACCGTTCGTGCTTATGAAACAATTCACAAAATCATAAAACATAACATCATGTATTCGTAAACTGGTTCATGATTCCTAATGCATGATTCAAGATCTATCTTGCGTGCTTGTGATATTTAGAAGATATCCCTAATCTATTTAAATTTCATGCAACTCTGTACATGATAATAGTACTCTCACATGAACCTTTTCACAAAATTTGGAGTATTAACTATTCGTAGAATCATCTTTGTTCCATGCACTTTATCATGAAATATCACAATGTTTTGTGCAGCTACTGGCGACCAGTTATAAGTACGAGTAGTAGACAGGGCCGCCGAGATGGGTGGTGGGACGAGGTGTTTCTCCCCGGCCAGGAGCTCTGGCCCGGATTTTTAACAGGAACTGAAATTTTAACAAATACTTTTTTAACAAAAATTTGAGAATGCAATTAAAAATTCAATATTGTGTGTATGATGTAACTAGAATATCGAAAATTCTAACGTACTGCATCATTGAGTTGTAGGCCCTAATCGATAAGGAGGGTCCCTCTCGGTGTTGGTCAATATATTTAAAAAGTGTTTTCGCCACCATTTGGGTTTAGATTTGCTTTACTCCACAGGACCTTCGCTTCAATGGATCAACGAATTATATGCTCCTCACAAAGATTCTCGAAAGACACTGAAATGGGATTTCATGCTTCGTGTTTGTTTACTGTGGAGCAGAGCAAAGTTCGCGCGGGTTATCCTTCACAGGGAGAGTGGCTGGTGCTTTTGGGTTTTTGTGGATATCCGAGGAAGCGAAGTTCTATACCCAACTAAATCAATTAAACTGTTCACAAATGCGAAAAAATACACCCAAATGTGAACGATACAGAAAAGTTGTGTGCTTTACCAAAACATTACACTCTATGGTGAATGTGAAGAAAATATAAAATTTTTCCTCCTAGTGCTACAAGCTACATGAGAAATAAAGCCGAGCATATTTATTTGTTTTTAAGCTTTTTCATAATAAATAGCAATGGGAGCATTGTAAAATTTTGTCGAGTAATCACTGGAAATTTTTATTGAATTCAGCGCATACCCATGTATCTTTTGAAGTCTATCCCCTTGTCCCCTGGTCAAAGTACCACTATAGGCGGCAACCCTACCTCTATTTGAGAGCTCAATTGATCAAATGGGTCATTCAAAACTCTTGATATACTGAAAGAATTCTAAATAACTCTAAAAAATTTAAGAAAATTTAAATCCATGGTTTGCCGTTCATTATTACAAAATCCACAAAAAAATCATATTCGGATACGAGATGATACCGAAAGTTTTTTTTGTCAACTAATGGAAAATACATATTGGCCAATGCATTGAACTCTAACTGATTTGCTAAATATTTCAAATTTGTATCGATGTACAATCTTTTAAATTCTTAGGGTACACAAAATATTGAGCATTCATTTCTTATAGTTGCCATTATTTGTAATCGATTGATGAACATACAAAAATATGTATTATTTGAGAAGGACAAACATATAAATACAACATTGCTAATATAGATTTCTTTATGATTTTTTTGAGGTTTTAACCTTAAGATCATTCGCCTCTTCGGGTTAGAAAAATCTCTTATGAAAAACTTCTAACCTTACGTGCGAGGCCGGGACTCGAACCCAGGTGCGCCGCGTACAAGGCAATCGATTTACCAACTACACTACACCCACCCATAGATTTCTTTCTTATCTCGCTATAATTTTTTATGGACATCCATTGAACACGAAAATCAAATTGATTTTTTTAGTTTTCGCTTTGTAGAATGTTTGTTTTCGATTGGCCTTTCATTAAAAAAAGATCATAACTTTGATATTTGCCAATGGTTTAACATTAATAGATGCTTACTTTATAAACTTTGCACTTAATATAACTGAATAATTTCGACAGTTATGATTATGATATCTTTCACCCAAATTCCGGATTTTTCAATTTGGTAAAATCTTTTGCAACTTTTGATTTCAGTTCTTGGCGAAGCCGGTTAATCAGAGCTCGAAATTCATACGAAATCTCGAAAATAATTGACAATTCAACACTCGAAAATGCATTCGTTGGGTCAAAATCCATCAGAACGCCATAATATATCTCCTTATTTACTTTTAACGACATTCAATTAGCTAGAGATTACTCGGTAGGAAGAGCTATGAAAATTTAGAGCCATAGTGCTCAGGTGAGGGCAAGGATGTGAAGTATACAAACTAGAAGTGGTAGGGTCATTAGAAACAGGGTTATTATCCTACAGGCTAGTCTTTTGTCTTCTGTTGGCAGTGGTCGGGCTTAGGCAGCATAACTACGAATCACTCACTACTAACATGCCTCCTGGTAAAGACATACTTGTCCCTCTTTACCATGAGAACCGATATATCTCCTTATCAAAGAACTTTTAATCTTTCAATATATAACCGGGTTTGGAATTTCGATATCGGGCAATATACAGTGATTGGACCCCCAGGGCCCGCATTTTCTCTTGTACGTTGGACCCTCCGGGCCAGTATTTTCTCTCTACCCCCCGGGCCCGTATTTTCTCTCTACCTCCCTGGTAGAAGATATAAGAAAACTAATGAGACCTCGAACATCGTTATTCATTTGATAAGGCACAGCACCACAAATTCATTGTAGAGCAATAAATCGTGTTCGTGATGTAGTTCACAAAACAAGATACCGCGAATCAGACACACTTTTATGATGCAGGTCCTATTGTTACGTTACTCCGAATATCAAGATAAAATTCCTGATATCATGAGCGTGTCAAATTCGAAAGTAAAGTTCGAGAATAAAATATCACTATAACGTGCATATAAATTACGAAAATCGTAACCCAAATTCTGAATTCATGGCCATAGAACCCTATACTCGTGACTAAAATATCACGATAAAGTGAAAAGAAATGACGAAAATAGAGACTGATCCTGAAATCATGAAGTTATTGAAGCTATTGAAATCGTGAACATCATTTAACTGTTAATTATTTTAGTTGATATAGTTTATACAAACCAGTGTATTCCCAAATTATGAACAAGATGCATAACAAAAACTAAACATGTCCAGGTAACAGCCACAGTAATCCAACCAAGCATTTCACAGTGGTCCAGAATGCAAATTTAGCAGGAATTTTGAGATTTTACTAAAACTAAACAACTTAGCCTTATTAAGTCTTTGGAGAAGTTTTCGTAGTTTATGAGCCCCTTCTTTTTGTTAAAACAACAGTTAGGGTGGTTCTAATTTTACCAAGATCAAAAAATTAACTTTTTAATCATTCTAGCTAGAGCCAAACGACCTTCAAACGAATTTAAAGTCGGAGCTTAGGGTGTTTCTTCGAAATACAGTTTTA
This sequence comes from Topomyia yanbarensis, assembly GCF_030247195.1. NCBI lineage: Eukaryota > Metazoa > Arthropoda > Insecta > Diptera > Culicidae > Topomyia > Topomyia yanbarensis. Next base: position 109,600,296 of record NC_080671.1, read on the forward strand.
TTCCAATAACTTTTGCTGTATTCATTAAAAACTGAAGTAGTTTTCAGACAACTTTAAGATTGTTTCAAGGCGAATAATTTGTTTCATGGCACTATATATCTAGCTATTTGCGTTGAAAAATTATGAGCACTTTTTCGCCAAAAATGGGGTTGTTTTGAATAACAATATCACATTTTGGGCAAATAAAAGATAATTCTTTTTGAACTATAAATAAGGTCATGATTAGAGTTATAATTGAGCAAAAAGTGGCGAATACGATATTTTTTAAAATTTCATTAAATTGATTTAAAAAATTTATTTTTGAAATATTAAGTGCTTATATCTTCTGAACAATAAAAGCTAGAGTTTTGATGTATTAGAAGAAAATGTTCGTCTTCAAAAACTCTGAAAACCATCTGAAGGATAGGTTGTAAAAAAAATGAAAACTGAAAAAGTTATATTAAAAATTTGGTTGTTCATGAATTGACTCTTTGTAATATGTTTAGATTACTTTCACGGTGAACAATATAAAAATGTAGTTTCGTTTTCATGATAAAATATTGCACTTTACAATACTTTTCTATTATTTTAAATAATGGGCAGGGTGGTTCTAATTTTTTTAAAATCAGAAAAATAACTTTTTAATACTATGTTGCGTTTCGGCTTCGCCTCATCAGAAACCGACACTAACACATTGTCGGAATAGATTAGCGCCGGCTTGACGCAAATCCCTTAAAACTAAAACACACTATGTGTTTCAATCAAACGACTGATCAAACGTGATGTCCCGTTCGAGCAGAAGTTCTGTTTATGCCGATGAGACACAAGTGAAGCCGAAACTTGTCTTGGCTTAGCAGGCCTATGCGAAAGCACTATGCTATATTTCACCCTAAGGAGGAAAATTTGGTAAAAACCAAAATTTCTCACTAGGGTGAAAATTTGATGGTAAAAACCAGTCTTTGTACAGGAGGGCACAAATCCTTATTTCATACTATGTTGCGTTTCGGCTTCGCCTCATCAGAAACCGACACTAACACATTGTCGGAATAGATTAGCGCCGGCTTGACGCAAATCCCTTAAAACTAAAACACACTATGTGTATCAATCAAACGACTGTAAGGATTTGTGCCCTCCTGTACAAAGACTGGTTTTTACCATCAAATTTTCACCCTAGTGAGAAATTTTGGTTTTTACCAAATTTTCCTCCTTAGGGTGAAATATAGCATAGAACTTTTTAATGGTTCGAGATAGAGTTTCGCTGTCTTCCACAAAATTGAAGATAATGAAATTTGGAAAAACTTTGTCGAGGACACTGAAACTCTATGTCGTATACTTTTCATTTTACAAGAAATTTACCAAAAAAATTCAGGGTGTTTCTTAAAAAATGGTTTGCTTTGTATAACTTTTGTAGTTTTGATTTTCCATTAAGATCACTTTAGAAATACTTTCAGATATTTTGAAGGAGAACAATTTGTCTTAATATATTGAACCTCTAGCTTCGCTCGTTAGAAAGTTATATATACTTTTTTACTAAAAATAAACATTTTTTAAGTAAATATTGCAAGATACAAAAAAATGTCGTATTTGCCATTTTTTGGTGATCTATACTACAAAGCATGCTATTTCATATGAAAGCAACAGTATTCAATGTTGAGTGCCCGAATCGAAGATAATTCTATTTGAAAAAGTTATATTTTTTATATAGAAGTTCTTATAACTTTAAAACGAAAAAAGTTAAGTAGTTGGTATTTTAAAGCAAATTATGCGCCCTAAAATAATCTGTAAGTTGTCTAAAGTGTACTTTAGCGTAAAGTAAAAATTTCAATGTGTTGCTCTACAACTTCATCGAAGACAGTAAAGCTCTATCTCAAATCGTTAAAAAGTTCTATTGTAAATATTGCTAAATATTGCTGCCCCCTATAAATCAGCAATAAAGCAGTAGAAATACGACTGATAAACACCGTGTATTATGTATATTAGGAACACATATCGCCATACGAAAAAGCGCAGGATTTTCCCGCAATTTTTAATGATATTCGTGTATTCTCAAGTAATAATTGTAAATTTATAGAACGTGGCTATAAAACTACCATAAAACCTCAATTGTTATTACACAGTAAAAATTCATAAATTAATTCAACAAATATTGACGTAAAACTTAAGCAAATACAATTCCGTTCCAATTAACATGAATAAAAATCACATCACTCATAACACAAAGCTACAGCATATCTGAGTCAATATTACTGCAGAAAATTAAATCTTATCCAAGCGACATAGAAATTTCCACTACTCGACGATTTTTTCAATTACATGTCATTTAATAATGCATGTAAAATTATGTTTTATTTCAATGAAAATCGTGTGAATTTCAAATCACATGTAATGTTAAAATACAGGTAATGTATCACGTTTATTACATTCAAGTAAATGTAAATTTATTGATTTTATTCATACTGTGTAGGGTTATGAATGCATTTAACCGTATTGTTTGCATCGTTCATCATTATTGGACTAGGAACTCCTTATGCTTAAACATTGCTATTAACGCATGGAAATCAGATCGTAAATAGGAAGAAACAAAAACTGAATTTTACTCTATGAAACGCTAAATTCAAGATCGTTGTCAAATCATAATATGTTGACATTATTTAAGTCAAATTTCCATTCACTAGGTTAGTTCAATTTGTTTTTATAACGAACAACGTAAAAAAACGCGTTTTGCACATATACATTACAGAAATGAAGGGATCTTTTCTTTGGAAAATTGGTCCTAATTGTTAATTTGAAACCTCAGCAACAACCGTCATTTTTTAATTTTTATTACAATGAATTTATGTTTTAGATGAGATATACTACTTTGAGAAACTACTCCTTAAGAAGCAAAAAAATGCGTTACAAAAACTTAATCTGGGTAGTCACAGCGGCACAATTGGCACATCATGTATTTTCCTTGCTGTGGCGTGTGCAATCGTATGCGTAGCTGCAAGCCGCTGAACGGTGGTTGATGGAGTAGGGGGTCCGAATAGCCTCATACGCTCATTTCGCGCAAAACTGGTGAGCGTCTTGAAAATATCTATGTTTTCACCCAAACAAAAATTATTCCATAGAATAGCAACCTCAAGCTTTCTGAAATACTTACCTGTTGTTTTCATCACTTTTATTTGTTTCTTTAATCACAGTTTTACTATTATAATGATTTTTTAGGGTTGTAAAAAAATGAAACACGTTGTATCTTCTTTCTAAAAAAACTGCAGAATTAGATTCAGCTGTCAAAATTATATTTTAAAATAGCGGTTCCACGAATATGTACGACAGTCGGAATATCTTACAATTTTCTGAGAAATCGAGTGGGTGACGAAAATTTTAAATAGTTCCAATAGTAACAAGGTGGCTCAATTACACGGCATTATTATTATCAGATATTGTTTATTGATTTATAAAGCCGAAGCAAAACTTTTTAATGTCTACCGTAACAAGTTTTACAAGTCTATCTTACATAATTTTCATTGCTTAATTTGTTTGATTATGCCTTTACTAAAATACAAATCTTAGGCGGCGCAATTAGAGAAATTTTGATCCACCTTGTATCCATTTTCTAAGCAAATGAATTGATAAGTTTTGCGCTCTTTTCATTCGTGAGGGCTTAATTATATCTTTCCCAACCCAAAACATATTCTTTGGTAAAAGTACTTTGATCTATCAATCCTGTGGTTCGTAAACAAGTGAGCCTTTCCCAGATTGATACGACATCACAATCACATCAAACACCGTGTGATGAGCTATTTTCCCTACCACCGCTCAGATGGTCTTTGAGCTATTAGGAAAACCTTTTCCATTGAGTGATTGCCATCCCGAATACCTAGTACCGGTTGTATAGGGGAACATGGGGAGACTTGACCAAGCGCAAAATTCTATTTTCGGCTATGGCGTCTTCTATTCGATTCTTATTTTTTATTCAAAAATATTTTTATACTTGTTTCGATCCCTTAAGGTAATTTTGAAAATTTTGAGTTAAAAATCCTTTCCTTGCAGAAAATATTACGTGATTAATAAATTTACATTAAATGATGTAATTTTTTACCAAACTTTGTATGGACATATCTACTCGACTACTAATTACTATTAAAGGACTAATATACCATCTTAATCCTTGTGAAGCAGTGAAATGATTTCACATAAACTGGAACATTGGAATAGTTATTACTAGAATTCACATGAAATTGAACGCAATAACTAATGTTGGGGAGACTTGACCAAGATTTTATGGGGAGACTTGATCAAGTGGCGATCAGCTGAAGAAAGATACAAAATTCCTAATATTTATCATGCTTTGGTATCTACTGTTAATATTAATCAAGCCATAAAAAATCCCACCCCAAACATAAGTCTTTATATTTTAAAATTTGTAAGCAAAGTTAGCAATAGTAGGACTGATTTCGTGACGTGTGAACATGCAATGCAAGCAGTACAGTTAATCCTTAAAAAGAAATGTATTTAAAAAAATCAAAATTTATCAAATGCAACTCTTTTATATTTTTTACTGCTACCTAAGGATCTCGACAATAGGAGAAAAAATAATTACAGTATGTTTTATGTCATTATTTTTGTTATGATTTTTCAAAATTCTCTTGGTCAAGTCTCCCCACGCCTTGGTCAAGTCTCCCCGCAATGGGGAGACTTGACCAGAAAAAACGATCACAGAAAAACTTTTGTAACTTTTCAAAAATTAAATTAAAAATTCTGCAAAAAATCGTGGAGACGCGCAATAACTTTGCGCATTATATCTGAATGATTTTTGGGGGATTGAAGGTTTTTTTTAGAGATTTATGCAGTTTTAGCTGAAAACCTGGTCAAGTCTCCCCATGTTCCCCTACTCAACATGAGACACTGTTTGCTTTGGCAGTAAATAGCGAACAACATTCAACCCCTCTTCCACATATGAATGTAGACGAAGCAGGATGTTTAATGATCAAAAATTCTAATCCCCGTTCTCCGCCGTCATATCGTCACTCGTCATCGATATGTTGCGAGTTCGCTTATTTATTATTGTTTTGGCGTAGTTGAGTAAATTTAATTTCTGATATTTAAACTACGGCTTATTCTAGCATGACCCCACAACCGCTCCCTATCGAGTGGGGGCTAATCTTATTAATACATTTGCCTCGGGACGTGACGCGATATGGGACGCGGAGCGTACAGTTCATTTGGGTTAAATGGTTCGAAGCATGTCTGGTGGATGTTTTCGATTTACTAAAGTTTCCCCAACGGCAATGATTCTGCTCAGCATAGACTCAATCGATTCGGATTAGATTTGAAAGTGGACAGTGGCACTCCGCTGAACGGTAGTTTATAATAACACGGTGAATTTCGCGTTTTCTGTGCGTGACCTGTTTCCGCAATTCAATCATTTTTCCACTCTCGCTGTAAGCAATCGAATTGCGGGAGTGTAACTTTTCGCGTAAACACGGTTCGTCATAATTATTTAGCGATATATCTACTCGTCTCCCACACCCTTCGGGAGCAGAGGGACATCAGTTTATAACATAGCAGAATTGTTAAAACAACATTGCTCTTTAGCGGGGGTAGGAGTCGAGCTGATGTTTTCATGATGAGAAGATACTAAACAGAAACGAATCAGTTGTATGCGTTTCACTCGGGTACAGCTAAAATGAACACTGTTTCCATACTACAACACTACAGCTGGGTATTAGAAACAGGGGAGAGAAGGGTGAGAATGATGATAGGGAGAGCAAATATTAACTCTCAGTTTCAGGCAAACGAGATATCAACGGTATCGAATATAGTTTTGGGCAAGTTTAACCAGGAAACATCATGACGCCGGGTTGCCCTCGAGTGGGCTTGAGTTCATCCAGACGTTTTTGTAGGAAAACGAAAATAAAAGGTGTGGTTAAATTTGTGTATTAAGGAGTGGAATGGACATATAGAGTCGATCGCGGATTGCTAGTACATCCCGACTCGGGACATTGGGTTGATCTTCGTCAGGCCTCTGCGCATGCCCAGACAATATGGTCCATATCGTGATAACCGTCGTCACAAGTGCAGATACCATTATTCACTAGTCCAATTCGTCGGAGATGAGCGCATAATGATTTGACATGAGCCGAGACATCACACGAATGATGGTGCGGCCCACATCTTATCCTCTAATCCTAGGTTTCGGTGATAACTTTGGAATGATAGAATCTAGCCACCGTCCCAACTTTCAATTGCTCAACGATTTCTGCCAACTTTCTAGCGCTTTTTGACGAGATATTTCGATATCCATTCCACTTTGACGATTTTGTTTCGATATCCATTCCACTTTGAGGCGAGCATTCATTTTGTCCAATGTACGTCAGTAGGAGAGCCAAAAAAGAGAAACGTAATATAATAGCGGTACTAATCTTTTATTTATAAAGATATGGAAGCTTACAAAATGATACACTAGAGTGCCCAGAAAAATGACGAATTTTTGAAAACTCTATCGGCCCACCCCTGAATCGATTCCTAGTCCCACTGGGAGTACTTGCTCCAAATTTGAAGCAAATCGAACAAGTCTAGCTACCGGACCAACGTATCTGAAGTTTGTATGGGATTTTTCGACAATTTACATGGAGAAAACCCACTAACTCGCATTTTCGCCGCTGGGTGGCGCTGTGTGCATCGTACTATCACTGTTAGTGAAAATAAGAATGATAATTTAATTGTCTACAACTTTGTCGAAGACTGATAGTGAATCCGGCTTTGTTAAAGAAAGTTATTAAACTTTTAACGAAGTGATGTCTGAGTCAGTTTTGCATGGGGCCAGCAGTGCATGGTTGTGCATCGGTATTCGATTCCCACAAACTATACATTGTTGTGAGATAATGGTTACATTTAGCTGAATAGTATGTTCAGAAGAAGTGTAGTACATAATGCTGACATACATAAACTGACTCAGACATAACTTCGTTAAAAGTTTTATAACTTTCTTGAACAAAGTCGGATTCACTAGTAGTCTTGGACAAAATTGTAGACAATTAAATTATCTTTCTTATTTTTACTTATAGTGATAATACGATGCATACAGTGCCGCCTAGCGCCGAAAATGCGAGTTAGTGGGTTTTCTCCATGTAAATTGTTGAAAAATCCCATACAAACTTCAGGCACGTTGGTCCGGTAGCTAGACTTGTCCGATTTGCTTCAAATTTGGAGCAAGTACTCCTGGTGGGACTAGGAAACGACTGAGGCATGGGCCGATAGGGTTAATTTTTTCCTGTCACTCTATGATACACACTACCACTGCTCTGCTAGTCGTACACCTGTTAACGCGTCCACACAAAAGAAGCAAAAATTCCAATGTCTAGAAGAGGTACAGAAGGCTCAGGATAACCTTGAAAGCGGATTAACTTTTCTTGACTGCGCTACACTGCACGGATTGAAAAAAAACGTCTACATGCTCTGAGAGTCTCTGTACGAATGGATAAAATGTAAATTTTTCAGACAGAATACGATATTCAGATAGGTCGACCTGTGGGAACGTTTTACGAAATTTTTCTTCTATTTTTATTTTAACATACATATTTGAATTTTGTATATCTTCAATTTTCGTCCATAGCAGTGTTTCAAAAATCACTCCAATCAGCATGCGTTGAAAAAACCATAGATTGATAAATCATTTAAATCCATGATTTCATCACTCATGGTTTGTTTGGCTCCTGAGGAGTGAAAACCGCCAAGGAGTGAAAACAGGTTACTAGATTATAATTACAGCATACAGTTTGAAAGCTCGAGCTCTATTTAAATTTTCAATTTTCATTTCATCAAGCACAAAAGTAAAACAGATCCTTGGTACAGTTCATGGCGAAAGCTTCTTTTTGATAGACCTCGAAGGTCAGCATTCAATTGTTAGCGTACTAGGCTAGGCTCAGGCCATTGCAATAATAAATAGTACACCTGTTTTGCAACCTTCCACTATGCATTTGAACTTTTGGATTTCATCACTTCAGCAGAAATGTTTGTACACCGGATTTGAGATATGTTTGCCCGTTATTATTGTTATAATAATATATTTGTTAAAGAAAATTAAATTGAAAACAAATGACTTGTTTCAATATACACAGGGTGCGCCATCTGGATGTATCCTATTTCAACATTGAACAACTCCGCCATTTCCCAGCCGATTTTGACAGATAAACACAATTCTGAAACATCATTTAGTGCCAATTCAACGCACTGAAATCGTAGCGCTTTACATTGAAAACGATCGTTCAATAGTGAAAACTGTGCGTGCTTATCGTAAAAAATATGGGAGGCTCACTTCACCCTTTCCGGCGGAATAAATAAACAAAATTGTCGAATTTGGGGGACACAGAGCCCACACGTTATACATCAAATACCACTGCACGACCAGAAAGTAACTGTTTGGGCCGGAGTGTGCCCCCAAACAATAATCGGTCCTTATTTTTTCAAAGAGCGAGAGACCATCAACAACGTACGCCACCGTTGGATTTTGGCGCACTTTGTCTGTCCACAAATGCAGAAAAAAGGAAGAGCAGGACGCGTTGTCTCAATAAATGATGATTTGGAATAGCCTCCTCGTACTCCGGATTTAACGGTGTAAGACTTTTTTCTGTGGAATTACTTGAAAAGTAAAGTGTATTCTAGCAAACCTAAGCACCTTGGCGAACTCAAAGTTAATATACGAACTGAAATTGCTGCGATTAAGCCCGATATGCTGTCCAATGTCATGCAAAATGCCCGCAAAAGAGCTGCTTTTTGTGTATAAAACGGGGGTGGTCATTAAATCGACGTTGTATTCTAAACCTAGTTTATAATAAATGGCAAAAATGTACTAAAAAGCTTGTTTACTTGTGAAAACGGCTAAAAAATGGCGGAGCTGTTCAATGCTCAAAAAGGATACATCCAGCTGGCGCACCCTGTACCTTCTGCTGGGAAAACTGAGAAATTAAACTTACAAATTTTTAAAACCTGTTAGCAAAGATTGAAATTAAATTAGGTCTATAAGCGGCGACAGAACAAGAATCACAAACCGGAGTGGACAGGAGGAGCCAAAACCAGGAGTGAAAACCTAAGAGTCAAAACCCACTTGGATTGCTTTGATTTTTTTACTCACTCCCACAAACGTGCATAACAATGATTGGTTTCCACCACTCCTTTGGAAACAGGCTCCTTGGTGTGAAATGTGTGGTTTATTTGAAACACTGGTCCATAGATTTTTGACTTTTGAATTATCCATTTTTTATTCGTTATTTTTCTATTTTTAATGTTTCGGTGCTTCATTTTCCATTTTAAATTTTTCAATTCATTTTTCAATTTATTTTTCAACTTCCATTTTGCATATTTATTTTATATTCTAATTTGCTTCTTTTCAATTTTCCATTTATCATTACTTTAAAAACCTCCATTTATCCATTTTCCATTATCCAATTAAACATTTTCCAATAGTATGTTTGTCAAAGTTTCGTTTTCGAAGTTACTGTTTTTTCTTTGTCATATAAAAATTACTTTTGAATTGCCTTTTTTCAATTTTATTACACTATCAAATTTCAATTCAGCATTTTTTTATTTTCAATTTTCCAAATTCCCAATTTTTAAAATTCATCTTTTCAACTGCCCATTATTCAATTTTCCTTTCTTCAATTTTAGTTTTCTTTTTCAATGTTTCGTTTTCTCAATGTACCAATGTTTTTTTAATTTATTGGCTTTCCAATCCATTTTATAAACTCCTATTTTAAAAATTTACATGGATTTGACATGTATCGAAATTTTATTTTTCAATACTCCATTCTTCACGGTCGTATTTTTCAAATTTTCATTATTAATTTTTTTCTTGGTGGAATAATAAACACAATAAAAGGGTTAAGCAATCTTTCAATTCTCCAATATTCGATTATTCGGTTTTCTTTTTTTCCTTTTTCATTTCTCAAAATCCCATTTTTTAATTTTTTTTCTAATTTTAAAATTTTTCATTTTTCATTATTCACTTCATCATTTTTCAATTTGATAATGTTTTAACGTTCTATTTTTAAATTTCTGTTTTTCGATTATCGTTTTTCAATTTATAATTTTTGAAATTCTCAATTTTCATTTTTTCTATTTTCCATTCTTCATTTATAATATGTTTTCAATGTTTTATTTTTCAATTTTGGTTTTTCATTTATTCATTCATCATTTTAAAATTTTCCAATTGTTGAATTTCTACCTGTTTTTATATTTACTTATAAATTTTTCTTTGAAAAAATGGTAACTTTTCTTTTCATAGAAGCATACTATCAAAAATTCTCAGATGCTGTATCCAAAAAAATTTGCATGCAATGCAACTTACATAATATAATTACGGTTTAACAAAGTAGTGAGTCTTTCCTTTGCACAGTGGGGCCGGGCCAGACAAAACCCTCAACGTTTATTGCCGATTTTCATACCTGTTCAATACTCACCTCTAATTCTCCAATACGAACCTGAAATGAAAATGAAATTTTATGTTTTGTATATACTTGTAAATACTTACCTAGATTTAAGAATAAGTGAACTAAACTAACCCTAGAAACAAATGCAATGTTAAGATACTTACCATAAGATTCACACTTCAAACCCATTGTGCGAGCATAAAGCAGAAATGGATTCTGCATCGCGAAAACCGCTGTCAATCAGCTGTACCATAAAACAGACGACGAATGTAAACAAACAACATAGAATAAAAACAGATAGTAAAACGCAATCGTTGGTGTCGGTCGCAGAAAAATAGTTTTTTCGAGTTTTCATTTTCGCGATATCCAAAGATCCCTACAAACCCGTTCATTTCGCGCGCGACAGCTGAAAGTGCAGTGGATGCAGAAAAAGTCCTGATTCAGCAGGTGAAAACGGCAAAAACTTTCTAAAAGATCCAGAAAGTAAGAAGAGTGGTGAAGTGCGTGAACATAAATTTGGTCCTTCGAACCGGATCAACTTGCTGTGTTGCCCTCCAGCCGACTCTCACCGCAGCATCTGCGCTGCATGCTCCAAACTCACTGTCACCCCAGTCTGTTTCGCAAGCTCCCATCCAGCAACCGTCTACCTCTACCTCAATCGCAAACTTATCCCACATGCATGCGCCTTCCATGAGTTCTCAGACTGCCCTCGTATCACATACTGGTGAAGTGATTCCTGGAACCGTTTTCCTTCCGACGGCGCTAGTGAATATCCGTAACGGTAGAGGTCGCATCGTCACTGCTCGTTGCTTGCTGGACTGTGCTTCCCAACGCAACTTTGTTTCTGGGGCTCTTTGCGAACGACTGCAGCTTCCTCGCATCCGATTGCCGCATGCTATCCCGATAAGCGGAATCGGAAACACTACAACGCTGGTTGAATACCAGGCCACGATAACCATCTTCTCTCGAGTCACTCCCTTCTCCGTACAATGCTCCATGCTCGTTCTGCCTTCCATTACCGTCAAGCTGCCCCAGTCGACGGTAGAAGCCCGCCACTGGCCGATTCCAAAGCACGTGGAGCTTGCAGATCCAACATTCGCTGTTACTGGCGACATCGACATGATTCTGGGTGCCGCCCATTTCTTCCAAATTCTTCGATACGGCAGGATATCGCTCGGGGAAGAGTTACCGCTTCTGCAGAACACAGAGTTCGGTTGGGTCGTCTCCGGAGAGTGTTTATTGGAAAACCACGATCACAGCGATCCACGCAAGTGCCAGTTCAGTAATCCCTGCACAATCGATGAATTGGTCAACCGATTCTGGCAGCTCGAAGAAGTCCACGATGCAAAGGGATGGTCTCCGTCGGAACGATACTGTGAGGAACATTTCTTGAAGAACACCACCCGCAACTCCGAAGGCCGCTACGTCGTCAAGCTTCCCAAGCGTGACGAGCTGCTTTGGCAGTTAAAGGACAACAAATACAACGCCACCCGCCGCTTCTTCTCTCTAGAACGCTCACTCGGTGCGAGTCCCGATAAGAAGGCGATGTATCAGCAGTTCATCCACGAGTACGTGAGATTGGGACATATGCGGGAGATTGGCCCCGATGAAATCGACGCGCAACCGCAATACTACCTTCCACACCACGCTGTGATGAAACTCGACAGCACCACTACAAAGCTTCGTACCGTATTCGACGCATCATGCCGCTCGAAGTCCGGTATCTCGCTGAACGACGTCCTGCTTCCTGGTCCCACAATCCAGGACACTCTCGTGACGATTGTCCTCCGTTTTCGAATCCACCAGTTCGTGATATCTGCGGACATTGAAAAAATGTACCGGCAGATTTTGGTCCATCCCACCGACCAACCGCTGCAGCGAATTCTCTGGCGCGACGAACCCGAGGCTCCACTGAAGAGCTACCAGCTCCGCACCGTCACATACGGCACAAGCAGTGCTCCATTTTTGGCAACTAGGGTGCTGCAGAAGCTCGCCGATGATGAAGGGCAACATTTTCCGCTGGCGGAACCCGCTGTCCGCCACGACTTCTACGTCGACAATTTGCTGTCCGGTTCTGACGAGGCTGAATCTCTCGCCGTTACCTGCAACCAGCTCATTGCAATGCTCGCTTGCGCAGGACTTCCTCTCCGACAATGGTCTTCGAATTGTCAAGCTATTCTTGATACCATTCCGTTGGAGCTCCGAGAGACGAAAACACTACTCGATTTGGACCACGAGTCCTCCGTGACTGCGCTTGGCCTCCGCTGGGAACCGTCGACCGATTTTCTTTCGTTCAAGACACCGAATTGGAAGGAATGCACGGTTCTGAACAAACGAACGATCCTCTCTCAGATCAGCAGTCTTTTCGACCCCTTAGGTTTGATTGGACCGACCATTGCAAAGGCGAAAATCATGCTGCAGAGTCTTTGGAAGCTCCATCTCGACTGGGACACACCCGTGGCTAACGGATTCGCTCACGAATGGCAGGAATTTCACCATAAGTTTTCAGCACTTGCCCACCTTCGAGTTTCTCGCCATGTGTTACGTCCGGGTTACGACCGCTTGGAGATTCACGGGTTCAGCGACGCTTCAGAGTCTGCATATGGTGCATGCATCTATCTCCGGTCAATACCTGCCGAGGGCCCTTGTACAGTTCGCTTGGTGATTTCTAAGTCCAAGGTCGCTCCGATGGGGACTCAAACCATTCCACGCCTCGAGCTATGCGCAGCTCAACTCCTGTCCAGACTTCTGAAACAAGTTCAGGACAGCATCGACATCACCGCAACCACATATCTGTGGACCGATTCTTCCATCGTCTTGAACTGGATATCCGCAACTCCATCGACATGGAAAACGTTCGTAGCCAACCGAGTGGCTGAAATCCAAGAGCTGACGTCTCACGCCGTTTGGAATCACGTCCCATCCGAAGACAATCCCGCTGATCTCGTTTCTCGAGGAATGGACCTCGATGAACTCCTTGCCAGTGCACTGTGGTGGAACGGACCGCAGTGGCTGAAACTAATATTCGGTCCTTGGCCAGCGAAGTACGTCGTAGCGACCTCAAACTCAGACCAACCGGAGGTCCGACAGACTATTGCCCTTCCGGTCGTGAGCGTAGAACCGTCAGATATCGTCGATCGCTATTCCAGTCTTCGTCAGCTACTTCGGATCGGCACACTTCTTCGACGTTTCGCCGCTAATTGTCTCCACCGTAAGAATCACCAGCCTATTCTTGTCGGCCCGTTGACGGCTCTTGACATTGATCGCACTCTGCTCAATCTGGTCCGTCGCATACAACAGCAGTACTTTGCCAACGAGATACGCCAACTTGAAACCGTCGGAAAAGTAAACCGTAAATCCAAGCTACGGTATCTGCACCCGACACTCGTAGACGGCATTATTCGTGTCGGCGGCCGGCTTCACAATGCAGCGATACCTGTCGACGGAAGACACCCGATCGTCCTCCCCAAACATCGTCTCACCGACATGATCGCCACGAGAGAACACCATAAGACGCTCCATGCCGGTCCCAGCTTACTACTATCCTCGTTGCGCCAAAGATTTTGGCCCCTCGGCGGACGGAACTTGGTTCGCAACATTGTTCACGGCTGCATGGTATGCGCACGTGCCAAACCCAAGCCGTTGCAGCAGCTGATGGGGGATCTGCCATCTGTTCGGGTCAACCAGGCGTACCCGTTTCAGAATGTTGGCGTTGACTTGGCTGGGCCAATGTACGTGAGAACGTCACTCCGAAATAAGAGATCGCCATTCTTCAAAGCCTACATCACCGTATACGTATGTATGGCTACCAAAGCCGTGCACTTGGACCTTGTGTCGGATCTGACCACTAGCACATTCATTGCGAGCCTGCGAAGATTTGTCGGCCGTAGAGGAAAGCCTGCGCATATCTACTGCGATAACGCCACGAACTTTGTTGGAGCACAGCGAGAACTGGAAGAACTGCGGAAGCTTTTCCGAACTCAAGTTCACCAAGATGCCGTAGCAAACGAATGCGCAGACAACGGAATACAGTTCCACTTCATCCCACCTCGCTCTCCCACATTCGGTGGAATCTGGGAAGCCTGCGTGAAATCCGTGAAGACCCTGCTTCGCAAAATCCTCGGAAATGCCCACCTAACCGAATCCGAGCTGCAAACCGCATTGATTCAGGTCGAGTCAATGCTAAACTCTCGCCCAATCACGCCGTTGCCGGACAATCCATCCGATGAGCTTGCTCTGACTCCAGGACATTTCCTGATTGGTCGTCCGTTGAATGCGGTACCTGATCCAGATTGCCGTGAAGTTCCTGAATCCAGGTTGTCTCGATGGGAACGAGTACAACAGCTAACTCAGCATTTCTGGAGTCGTTGGCACAAGGAGTATCTCGCCACCCTGCAAAGTCGCTACCGCTGGACAGAAGCCATGGACAATCTAGCCGTTGGTTCCATCGTCGCTCTCAAAGATGAGAGAGCACCGCCGTTGAAATGGCCCCTGGGACGCGTGCTCAGCGTTCATCCCGGCCCTGACGGCCTTGTTCGTGTCGCCACCGTGAAGTCGACCTTCGGCATCGTTCAACGCGCCATCCCGAAGCTCTGCTTACTTCCAGTTGAAGTAGCGCCACCCATCGTAGCACAGAGTCCCGCACCAATTAGCAGCCCTACGTCAACAACGCCAAATGAAGGCCCTTGCTCAGGGAACCGAGCCGCCGGACGAGATCCCGGCCCTTGCTCAGGGAACAGAGCCGCCGGACGAGATCCCGGCCCTTGCTCAGGGTACAGAGCCGCCGGACGAGCTCCCGGCCCCTACTCGGGGAAATGAGTCGCCAGACGAGATCCTGGCCCAAGCTCGGGGGTATCGAGCGGTTCGTGGTTCACCTGTAAAGAACCAAGCCTCGCCGTGCGGGTTCCTAGAACCCCCGGCTGGGACTTGACTCAAGTTAAGTACCCCATCCTAATTTGTCAAACCAACAGTTCGCGTACAGATGTTCCTCCTTTACAGCACACCACTCCCGGACAGTATCCTGCAGTCGGACCCGACGCACCTCGAAAAATCATCCTGGAAGCTGTAAGGAGGCCTGTACCGAGAAGACGAATCCAGGTCTTCATATCCCGTTGAACGTCAGTCATCGCAAGAAGCTCGAACTTCCGCCGCTAATGCCCGTTGAATTCCTTAAAATTTCATTGGCGGCCGGAATGTTCAATACTCACCTCTAATTCTCCAATACGAACCTGAAATGAAAATGAAATTTTATGTTTTGTATATACTTGTAAATACTTACCTAGATTTAAGAATAAGTGAACTAAACTAACCCTAGAAACAAATGCAATGTTAAGATACTTACCATAAGATTCACACTTCAAACCCATTGTGCGAGCATAAAGCAGAAATGGATTCTGCATCGCGAAAACCGCTGTCAATCAGCTGTACCATAAAACAGACGACGAATGTAAACAAACAACATAGAATAAAAACAGATAGTAAAACGCAATCGTTGGTGTCGGTCGCAGAAAAATAGTTTTTTCGAGTTTTCATTTTCGCGATATCCAAAGATCCCTACAAACCCGTTCATTTCGCGCGCGACAGCTGAAAGTGCAGTGGATGCAGAAAAAGTCCTGATTCAGCAGGTGAAAACGGCAAAAACTTTCTAAAAGATCCAGAAAGTAAGAAGAGTGGTGAAGTGCGTGAACAATACCTTTTGTACTTTTTCCTAAATGTAACATACTCAAAGCTGTATTCGCCAAATTTTTGAGTCAATCGATTGAAAAATATTTTTTTAACCATGCAAGGTCTTGGAAATCTGCAAGAATTTGAGTGACAGGAAGTTTTTGTTCATTCTAATTCATCTCGCTTTAATAGGTACTAAAATTGTAATTTAACAACACATAGAGGTGTTTCTAACAGAAAAAACATCTCAGGAATTCAATGGTGTATTTCGATTTGAGAAATAACGAGTATTTAGCGGTAAAAGCGTGTTGAATGATCTCATCTAGTACAACTGACGTAGAGTGTGTGAAGTGTTCTTTTCTACACGATTTGTAGTTATTGGCCAGTGATGCGACATTTATTTTCAAACTCCCCATTGAATCTATCACAATCAACAATCAAATTCAAAACCTCCCTCAATAATTCAATTCCAAATTGACGAGAGTTTCATGAAAAAACGATCACGCCTCTATTTAAAAGCATACACAAACAGTGCAAAGTATGCTCAGGATATTTTACAAGAAAAATCAAGTCAGTACCCATAAGGAGAGATATTAATATCATCATTGGAATTGAAAATTAATAGAAAAGTTTTGAGCGGCTTGGATGCAGTATGCATCGTATGAGCAACTGTGACTAGAGCATAGTAGGGCATGAGTACTTCATCAAAATCAAATAAACTTGTCATCTTTTAGTAGTTTTGGCGATAACTATAAATAAATAAACCAATAAAACCAATAAAACAAATCAAACGCGATAAGATATATTATATTTCATAACTATTCTAAACGCATGCGTTCATTAATTAGTACATAAGGATTATCTCTTAAAAAGTTATAAAGGGATGATTTTTTTACGATGGTATTCAGATTGGACTGAAAATTTACAAACAAATGTATAAAATTACATAATTTTTTATCGACCAGATTTCGATAAATTGGAATCACCCTAGCTAAATCGTTACTAAGGACTACCCTAGGAAATCAAAATGTTTCTGTTCACTTACGAAGTATCTGTTTAAAAAAACTTTTAGAACCACCCTAACCTTTTTTCATTTTCATTTTCGCGCCTTAATTTGATCTAAATCGCGTTCAGCACATCAAAATTACCCTTAGGTTACATTTTCAGTCATCTTAAACTATTTTTGAGGTTTTGTCCAGCTTTTGTATGAAGTGGATGCGTTAGTGAAAAATTCATCCCAAAATAAAAATTTCACATTTGTTTCATCTTGCTTAAAATATTGAGCCTGAATTTTCTAAAAAAGATGTGAAAAAAACTAATAATAACCTCAACAAAGGGGACGGGCATAGCGTAGTTGGTAAATAGATTGCCTTGTACGCAGTTCACCTGGGTTCGATTCCCAACCCCGCACATAGGGTTAGAGATTTTTTCTTATGAAATTCGACAAAGCCATAAATTACTTCAAAATTGTAAGTGAGACATAATTTTCCGAAGATCAACAGTAAATTCATTTATTTATCATTGATTTTCATACTTTTCTGAAAAAAATGGGTTTTAGTAAGCGCATTTTTTAAGCTTAACTGCTTTTTTAAAAAAAATTTCTCGTAAACGGCTCTACCATATTTTGAGATGGTGGTCAGCTACTTTCGCCCGCGTCTCTTATCACTTATTTTTATAAAGTGGTTCATCAACAGTGCTATCTTTCAAAATAAACCACCTTGGTTATGTAACTAAAAATTTTCCTATCTTAGTTTAAAGCAAATAATTAAGTACTCTGCATTTTATTATATTCAGAATTACACATATTTTGTCGCGTGTTATTTTAAATGTTCTTTGATTTGATAGCATCGTAGGGGAACACATATGCGCCGGTTGATGAACATCGAGCTGACATTTTCTTGGACTGAGCAGACCTATTTCCTTGTTTGTTTAGTGTTTATTTGACCACCTAGGAAACTAATCCGCTGGGTATGTTATGCGCGTGGGTAATACGCATGGTCTTGTCTGGGTGAATGATGACTTTTGAATTATGTATGAGTTACCAGTTACCAATTTGCGGCAGTCATATCAGCACGAAGAACAATTGTTTTATTATCATATTCATTGGTTTACTTTTAGTCCATTAAACCATCAATCAATTATATCATGTGTCATGCTTATGCTCAAAACTGCTCTACCTTATTTTTTAATTAATTTTTACGTTGGAAGCGTAGATCATACATTGAAGTTAATTTAATTTTATATTCAGTTGTTTTGTTTTTTGCCGCAACGTATTTGTTGTGGGTTGCCAAACATATTCCAATACAATGTCAACTTACGCACGCCGCTTTACCACTATTCCGCTGTCATTGTGTTCGGGTTTTAACAAGTGTCTCTTCCACTGCTCTATGATCGACTCCAATGGTGTCGATGTCATGTGCGAAGGCAAGACGATTTCGTAATCAAACTTCCGTTCTTTTGCACAGCAGATCTGCGTAACGCACCCTCGCCTTTCCGTTTTTATTGTGTAGAGTAGAATGGGGTCAAATAGGTATGGGGATACAACAGGTATAGGGCATTTACTTTGCTATGTTATTGCAGAGGTCGCTCATGTTGTGTGAATTAGATACACGGTAGATAAACGTCATTTCGGCCGTTACCGTGGATCGGCTGTAGTAGTTACTTACGGCGTCGATTAATTTTTCGCGTGTTGTTCTGCGAAAACCCATTGTCTTTCGTCCTTAGAACAGTATATTTAATCAATGAAAAAAAAGGCCAGTGAGTTTTTTCTTACATAAAAATTAACGGTGAACACGAATATCGTGTTGGCTTATCGATATTTTTTGCATAGAAAAAAAATGTGGGTGTCAACATGAAACATGCTCTTGGGGGCGCTATACACGGAAAAAAATTGTTCCCAAAATCGTGAATAAAGTGCCATGAATTCTGGAATAATCACGTTTTTACGTTACGAAAACAGGACCATGACCAAAAATCATGGCTTTTATAAATATGTTCAATTTCCTTTGAGTAACGCCCGCATAACGCTTCATTTAGTGGAAATATTTGAACTTCAGTCACGGTTTCCTCCAAGAACTAGTTCACAACATTATGAACATTATTCATAAAACCAAAGATTGAATTATAATTTTTTTCATAGTTATAGGAACAATAGTTCACAAAATCAAAATATTCTGGCTATTTTTTCGTGAACTATTTCACGAAATTCGGAATTTTATTCATGAATCTATTCAATGCTCGTGAACGAATTCATGATCCCTAATATATTAGTCACGATCCAATATCCGTACTCGTGAAATGGTTCACAAAATCGTCAAATATTATTCATGCATTCGTGAACTGGTTCATGGTTCCTAATATATTAGTTACGATCCAATATTCATGCTCGTAAAATAGTTCACGAAATCATAAAATATTATTCATATATTCGTGAACTCGTTCATGATTCCTAACATACTAGTCACGTTCTAATATCAGTGCTCGTGAAATAGTTCACGAAATCATGAAATATAATTCACGTATTCGTGAACTGGTTCATGATATCAAGTTTAATAATAGTAATAAATAATAGCCGGCGTCGGCGGTAAAACATGACGATGAGTTATGTTCTACCATAGACCATGCGGTAGACTTGGGTGCAACGCCCAACTCCTACTCTGCAGAAGGCAAAGAATTCTTCACATTTCCTTTCGATCATGCCCATATGAGCCTGCCTAGTTCTAGTTTTCCGTTCTAAGTTTATAACTGATTCGCTCTAGAATACCTATCCGTCTTTCAATTTCATTGCTTTCGTTTCTCTAAGTCTCAAATTTGCCGAAAATAGCCAACAAAATCGATACAGTAGAACGTTGCGACAATTAAAAAACATAGTAACAAGTTTAATAGTCACAACTTATCATTTGTTTTCGTGAAAATGTTCACGAAATCATAAAATATTGCGAAAATTAATATCATGAATCGGTTCATGATTCCTAGTACATGATTTACATCTATCTAGTATTTATTTGTGTGCTTGTGATATTTAGAAAATATCCCTAATTATTTACAATTTCATGCAACATGGTAATGAAATTTTTAGGTAAACTCTATCATAAAAGTTGGAGTATTATTCGTGGAATCATTCTTGTTCCATGCACTTTTTTATGAAATACCCAGCTGCTAGCGACCAGTAATAGGTACGAGCAGTAGATATAAAAAAAAACTATTAGAATCTCAAACATCGTTATTTTTTTGATAAGGTTCATTGTGATGTCCGGACAGAAAACGAAACTGCACTGAGAACCAAAAATAGTGTGCGTGATATAGTTCACAGAACCAGATATTGCGAATGAGTCTTATTTTAATGATCCAGTTCAAGTTGTCACGTTATTCCGAGTAAAAAAACCATTAGTAACCAAAAAGTAATAGATCACGATAAAGCGAAGAGAATTTACGAATACCATGATAAAACTGCTGATATCATGAACATTACTCTTTGAAAGGAAGCTCTAAAATAAAATATCATGATAACATGAACAGAAATTACGAAAATCGTGGCCAAGATCCTGAAATCATAAACATGAATTGATCTATTCATGACTAAAATATCACGATAACATGAACAGAAGTTACAAAAATCGCGACTAAGATCCTGAAATCATGAACTTAAATTATACAACTCGTGACAAAAATATTTAAAATCGTGATAAAGATCCTGAAATCATGAACATGAAGCATTCTACTCACGACTAAAATATCACGATAACGTGAATGGAAATCGCGACTAAGATCTTGAAATCATGAACTTAAATCCCGCTAACGTCATGAGAATTCACAAGAATCGCGAATAATCTCTTGAAATCATGAAAAACGTTTGACTGTTGACTGTGTATTCCCAAATCATGAACAAGAATCACAATAAAAACTAAACATGTCCAGGGAACAACAACAGTAACCCAACCAATCATTCTAATGTAACGCCATGTATATATTCGGGGCGAACTCGCTTTTAGAAAACACAAATAGTTTCATGAATACTAGGTTTATTATTCACAATTTCAGGAACTTGGTCACGGTTTTCGTAAATCGTACAGTTCACAAAATCGTGACCTTTTGTTCATGAATTTATGAACGGATTTTTTTCCGTGTAGGTCAAGCAATTAATTTCAATTGAAGACTTTCAGCCATTTCCCAAAGCTCCACTGCGCAAACCATCGAATCGAAGCCGAAAGCAACGTAAAGCTGCACTTCTCACTGATTCAGTGATACTGGAGTCTTTACGAGCCTAGCAAGCACTTACTATTAAAAAAATACAACATCCGAAGCTAGAAAAAAATCTGTTGTTTGTCTAAATCAGTGCAAAAATATCATTGCACGCGCTCGCCAAAGAAAACTGACCTTCTTGACTCCACTCTACTCTACATATTATGACATGGTGAAAACCATGACTAAATATCACAAAACCATAACAAATACCTATCTCCACTATTAAAAGCGTTATGCAGGCGTTACAGAAGGGAACTTGAACATTATTATAAACATATGATTTTTGTTCATGGTTCTGTTTTCGTAATATAATAACGTTATTGTTCCAGAGTTCATGACACTTAATTCATGACATTTGGGAAGACTATTTTTCCGTTTGTTTTCCTTTTTAAATTGTTACTACAGTAGTGACGAGAGAAAGGGTATTGTGATGCGTAGCGTAGGCGCATTAGAACTGTGGTGCACACGAGTAGTGAAATTAAAACGGAAAAGTTTATAGATCTACGGGATTTGATTTTCCACTAAAACGCAAAACATATGAATAGTATCACAATAAATGGTTTCTAAAATGCTGAAATCCAAATTACTCTTTTCCAAACTTAATACAAGCTATTCTCCAAGGACCCGCCTCGGCTTTTGTAATTAGTTCGTTTTAGCTCGATGACAAACAAAGCCTATCTCGATTAGTAGCAAGCGATATCGGTACAAGAATTAAGAAAAATTCCGTCTTGTTGGCTTTTATTATATCACCAGACTCAAACAACAGCCCACAATGAAGATGTGAATCGGATGATTGTTCGTTAAGGGACCAAGTATGGCATCCAAACCCCTGCACAGTCAACAACAACAACGGTCTCAGAAACAGAGCCTTAATGTCGATAGCTTTAAAACATGGAATCGTGCTTTGGTTGTAGAATTAAGAAAATGTTTGCCATCGATCCTACCACGCTTCTCGTTCCGTTTATTTGTCTCTATTCTCTTGAAAAGTAAGAGTAATTCCTTTGTTTTAAACAAAAATCAATTGCTAATAGAAATTGTAAGCGTATAAAAACACATGATTACAGTGTGTGGATGCATAATCAGTATGTTTAAGTAATGTAAACTAAAATAACCGTGCTTCTGAACAGTGCCGGCGCGAATTTTCAAAAGAATTCAACTATTTCCCACCTTTTCACATGAAACGAATATGATAAAGGTATTAGAAAGGGTCTACACAAAAATGAACTTTTTCACATTTTATTGTCAATATTTTGTCCTGGCGGTAGTGTTGCGCATAAATTTCCTCGCGAAAGGTGTGGCTACGACTCCGTTCACATGTTCGCTCCGCGCTCATGTCCTTTAATTATGGCAATAATTCGCGCCTTAAATTTTCTTGTTTGAGCAAAGAGAGGGCATTCTTCATTTGGTTTATGACTACTGGTACACCTTCTATAAATATTACATATTAAAAAAAAACTGATCAAGGAATTGGATAAATCAATTTAAAATATTGTTTTTGTGAGATACTGGCGAAACCTTTTTTAAAAATTCTCTAGCTAAACGTTCAGAGAAACATAATTTTCTTTTAACCCCTATCAAACCCATTTTATTTATAAACAATAACGTTTATCAATTTTTGACTAAGGAAAGACTAGTTTACAAAACTAATTATTGAGGCTACTAAATTTCATTTGAGCACTAGCATATATAAGTAATATTCATAGAACTGATGTAATTGTAATTTGTCTGGATAGATCCCGGTGAAACAGTGCTGCCAAGGACAGTGGGCATAACATAAATTTTTGATATCTTTATGATGGCTCGAATTATTATTGAAAACTGATAGACTCAATTAAGACCGTCTTTGACTACCTTTTTCATACTATTTGATTATAGTAATCATTGTAGGGAAATTGTATTGAGCATCGAATGTTAAATTTTGAGCAGCTTGTAGCACTGCGAAAGAAGAACCTATCTTAATTAAAACAGGTTTTTATGCTCCTTGATCGCGACAGTTTTGATGAAAAATTGTTTTGGAGCCTTATATGCACCAGGGAAAAAGTGGAACATGAATGGGCTAATGTATGTTTTTTAAATATTAACTTTTCATATTAAAGTAGCGCAACGTTCACTTTTTTAGTGCCTTTGGAGTATTACAAATAGCACGGTGCCGGTGACCTAGGTTATAGATTTCCTCAAATGCAACATAAAATAATTTATGAGAAATGCTGTATACCCTCAAAATCTTGATTTATAGCCAAAAGTTTTCATATTTTTCGGGACCTTCGCCACTGAAAGATTTTCTACGCGGTCATTTTTAACTGATTTTCAATTTCTGTGTTCTGCAAAGTTATGTTCTTTTGTTTAAAATACTCTGCGGGTTTAGGACAACAACTCGTAAACAACCAATATTTTGCGATTTTTTCATGAAAATTAGGAAAATTACTCAACAATTTTATTAAAAATTTAGAGAGATTTAATTCTGCATCTAACGACCTGTTTATCTCCAAATTCGGCTACAATCTTCAAACTTTAACTTTGAAGTTTATACACATGCTTCCAAATGCATACGCAATCGAGCATGGGCCCCTTGAAAGATCATGCGAGCAAGTTTCTAATTTGGAAATGCTGTCATTTTTCAACCAATTGTGATTGAAAATACCACATAACACTTTTAACAAAAGAATATAACATAACATACCGTTGATAGGGTAATTTCTTCCTCGTTACAGAATTCTCAAAAAATTTAAATCCGGCTGAAAAATGACTGCGAAACTAATATTTTAGACCCGAAAAATAGTTTTTTTGGTCATAAATCAAGATTTGTAATTTTGTAACCCCGTGTAATTATTCATTATGGTACAAGAGTCGACAATTTTTTTTATAGTATTTGTAGTATTTGTAGTGTTTGTAGTATTTGTAGTATTTGTAGTATTTATATTTGTAGTATTGTATGTACTTGTAGTATTTGTAGTATTTGTAGTATTTGTAGTATTTGTAGTATTTGTAGTATATGTAGTATTTATAGTATTTGTAGTATTTGTAGTATTTGTAGTATTTGTAGTATTTGTAGTATTTGTAGTATTTGTAGTATTTGTGGTATTTGTAGTATTTGTAGTATTTGTAGTATTTGTAGTATTTGTAGTATTTGTAGTATTTGTAGTATTTGTAGTATTTGTAGTATTTGTAGTATTTGTAGTATTTGTAGTATTTGTAGTATTTGTAGTATTTGTAGTATTTGTAGTATTTGTAGTATTTGTGGTATTTGTAGTATTTGTAGTATTTGTAGTATTTGAAGTATTTGTAGTATTTGTAGTATTTGTAGTATTTGTAGTATTTGTAGTATTTGTAGTATTTGTAGTATTTGTAGTATTTGTAGTATTTGTAGTATTTGTAGTATTTGTAGTATTTATATTTGTAGTATTGTATGTACTTGTAGTATTTGTAGTATTTGTAGTATTTGTAGTATTTGTAGTATATGTAGTATTTATAGTATTTGTAGTATTTGTAGTATTTGTAGTATTTGTAGTATTTGTAGTATTTGTAGTATTTGTGGTATTTGTAGTATTTGTAGTATTTGTAGTATTTGTAGTATTTGTAGTATTTGTAGTATTTGTAGTATTTGTAGTATTTGTAGTATTTGTAGTATTTGTAGTATTTGTAGTATTTGTAGTATTTGTAGTATTTGTAGTATTTGTAGTATTTGTAGTATTTGTAGTATTTGTAGTATTTGTAGTATTTGTAGTATTTGTAGTATTTGTAGTATTTGTAGTATTTGTAGTATTTGTAGTATTTGTAGTATTTGTAGTATTTGTAGTATTTGTAGTATTTGTAGAATTTGTAGTATTTGTAGTATTTGTAGTATTTGTAGTATTTGTAGTATTTGTAGTATTTGTGGTATTTGTAGTATTTGTAGTATTTGTTGTATTTGTAGTATTTGTAGTATTTGTGGTATTTGTAGTATTTGTAGTATTTGTAGTATTTGTAGTATTTTTAGTATTTTTAGTATTTTTAGTATTTTTAGTATTTTTAGTATTTGTGGTATTTGTAGTATTTGTAGTATTTTTAGTATTTTTAGTATTTGTAGTATTTTTAGTATTTGTAGTATTTGTAGTATTTGTAGTATTTGTAGTATTTGAAGTATTTGTAGTATTTGTAGTATTTGTAGTATTTGTAGTATTTGTAGTATTTGTAGTATTTGTAGTATTTGTTGTATTTGTAGTATTTGTAGTATTTGTAGTATTTGTAGTATTTGTAGTATTTGTAGTATTTGTAGTATTTTTAGTATTTTTAGTATTTTTAGTATTTTTAGTATTTTTAGTATTTTTAGTATTTTTAGTATTTGTAGTATTTGTAGTATTTGTAGTATTTGTAGTATTTGTAGTATTTGTAGTATTTTTAGTATTTGTAGTATTTTTAGTATTTGTAGTATTTGTAGTATTTGTAGTATTTGTAGTATTTGTAGTATTTGAAGTATTTGTAGTATTTGTAGTATTTGTAGTATTTGTAGTATTTGTAGTATTTGTATACTAATAACAAGGTCGTCGAATTGTGTATACTTCCATGTGTTCTCCAGCTTCTACCTCGTGCCTCAACATTGTAAGTAATTGTTTGTCACAAATTGGGTCCTATATATATGCTCCCAAACGACCCCAGATGAAAGGGCGGCCAAGAAGCTTCTACCATAATTTCAAATCTGCTTAAACAAATTAATAATCGTCATCATTATCTTAGTGACCTTGTGACCGAACAATCCGGATAACCGAATCATAATTGAATGTATTTTAGAGTTCCAGGTTACTTGATCTGGAATCGCCGGTTCCCAACGTCGTGCTGCCACGTTCTCTACCAGCTACCATGTACTTTGTCTTGTCAGAGTTTATAGTCAGTTTGATTCTAGCAGCTTTCCTTCACTCCTCCACTGCTCTGCGATCAACGCGAATGATGTGGATGTCATGTTCCTTTTGCACATCAGATCTTTGTATCGCTTGATTTTATCTTACCCAGCGGCATACGAATCAGCTTAATCAGTTTTGTCGAGAATACCATGCTCAATCAGATGGTGAGTCCGCAAGTTGTATTCCCGGAATATATTCAGAATTTGTCGCTGGGTGAACATTTGGTCCGTCGTTGATCGTCGATCGACCGACAAAGCATTCAGCCAACAGGCACAGGCTCCTCAATAGAACACGAGAAACTACCTTGTAGGCGGCATTGAGTTATGCCTAGGAAGATATTATGTTCGAGTTTGTAGCCCTTCTTGAAGATAGGACATATGAGGCCATTTAACCAATCCAAGGGCATTTTTTCTTACACGCAGATCATCCCGATAACGGAGTGGATTGCTTCTCACAGGTCTCTTAGACGTTTAGAAATTCATCCGGAATTCCGCCCTTCCCAACGGCCTTATCGTTGTTAAGCTGTTGGATACCCTTCCGCCTAGCAATCAATGAACAAAAAATGCTGGTTAGTTTACCCCTTGCTAATCGCCGGGTCCACTTACTCAAAACAAAATCCCTTCGGTCGATTAATGTACGCTACCGCACGAAACTATCTTCTAAAGAGCACTCATTAGACCGGTTCTCTTATCGACTACGTTGGACCAACGCACCTGGTATTTAACAAGAACGGAAACACCTTTCCAATGGAATTAAAAGATTGAAAATACAAAGTATACTTTTTGAGTTAGACATTTAAAAACAAACAAGTTGTTTACAAAAAAAAGTTCAATAGCTTTGTAGTTGAGTTTTGATAGTTTGTGTAGAACTATTTTTCCCCAAATATAATTCTCTATCACCGCTCGAGAGATTCTTAACCATGAACCAAACACTCTGTATATGATAGAGTTCCCTGGTTTAATCCCAGCAAATTAGTCTGCATACTACCACTACTTCAAGTGCGTTCGGAAACTCATCTCAGTTGAATCTTTTGAGACTGAGCAATATGTATATAATTTTGTTCGATTGCATCCGTCGTCTTGATCCCCTACTTTTTAATAGTCATTCGCCAAAATAATATAAATTCAAGCGTTTCACCCACACTTGATTTTGATCGTGATTATTGAAACTTGAAGAATTATTAAAAAAATGAAATAGAAATTTGTTTAGTAGGAAATGCCACCCCTGATTTTGCCGCTCGGGGCGGTTGCCCCCTTCGCCCCCCCCCCCTTAGCGCCGCCACTGCTTCTGAATTTATTATAGAATTTGCGTTTCGACTTCGTCTCTTCAGAATCCGACACCAACTTAATGACAGGACTAAGCTAGCGCCAGATTGACGCTAGTTCCAAAGAAACGGAAAACTATTTGTTTTCCTGAGCAAACCCCTAGTCAAGTGTGATGTCCCGCAAGGTGAGATGAAGTCGAAACGCAAATTCCATAACTAATTTAGTTGCAGGTTTTGTGCTCTTTCGTGTAAATGTGGTTTTTTTAATTTTCTCATCAATGGACCAAAATCGCTTGTAGAATAAGACTTTTTTCCTTTCTTCGCGGAAAACAAACATTACAAAGCTGCGTTAAAAACATGTACCATCAATTCCCAAATAACAAATGTTCGCCAGCGAACGCAACCAGAGTGAAGAAATTACTCCAATAGTGAGATAAATTGTTCCCAGAAGAGCTCATTTCCCACACAAACGTCTGGCGTGCTGCTGAATTGAACACCAAGGACAACGAGACCAGTTCCCATTGCCCGTTTCCGGTGCTGGGTATGCCCTCCGGGAGTTTGGAGAAACGAATTCACAGAGAAAATTCGAGCCGGTAATGGCGTTGTGATAGTGTATTTAGTTAACATGATATCGGTGCTGGAGATCGGCGGTGTATTGGCTTGTCGATTTCCGTCACGCCGGGTTGTCTCCTCTGTGTGGCAATGGTTGGGAAGAATAATGGTACCATTCGTTCGTATGCGGTGGAGAGAAGGACTTTCCGCTCTGGGGACGTCTGTTCTAATTTCGGGGATTTTCAGTGAAAAATTGAGCTGTCAGAAGACGAACCGGCGCTGGGAGACTTTAGAGAATATCTTGGATTTTTAAAAGATTTTTTTTGTTAGAGTTTCAGTCTAATATATGAATAAAACGAAATAATCAATTTACGGGGAGTAGACGAAATCGTAACGCTATTTGTTATAATCTTTAAATCAGAAACTTTGAAAGACATCGTTTCTTGTAATACGATTCATTGTTTTATGAAGTTGATTATAAAGGAATTCATGTCGCTATATTTCCTGAAATTATTCATTTTCTGTTTTAATTATCCCATATCACTAGAAGAGATTCTTATATCCCGCCGGAAAACAGATTCCTGTCGAGTTTATACGTACGCCATCAAACATCAGCATCAAGTTTTCCCACAATGAAAGCCCTTTCGTAACTTTTACGCGACAGACAAAGACAGCGAAAGCGCATAATTTATGCGTTTTTCCTGACTCGCTCTGGTTGGGATGCTTTCCTGTAGGAAGGAAGATTTGGTTGACTTTCGCTCGAATATTGTGCGAACTTTGTCCCTGTCTGGGGCTACAGCAGTAGCAGTTTCTCTTTTGTTTAATGAGATTTTCTCCATCCTGTGTGTGACAGGGAAGAAAACCGGTGAAGGTTCTGCATTCTTATGCGAAAGGGTATTAAGGTTAATCAGGATTTGTGTACTTGGCTAGAACTTCATCACCGCAGGGTGGAAGGTGAAAAGGATAAGCATGTCGCAACTGATGAAAGTTATGTAAGTCAACTGGCTTGCCTCACCTGCCGCTGTTTGTAGCAGATTGTGAGTAAGTAGGGCGGGAAATTTTCTCGTAACCACTAGAAGTAATAGCCATAACCACTATCAACAACATCGTAACCAACTAGTACCATTGGATGTTACCTAACAAATTACACTCTCCATTCTGCTGATAACATGGTTGATACTATCAATACTGAGATAAATTCGCAAGGCTCGTATAATCGAGAAGTTATCAGTAAATCACAGACAAGGCGATTGGAGGCAATTACCTTGTTAATAACCACCATCATCAAGTGCATACTTGTTTGGATCATAAATAAACATTGGATGGCGATCGAACCTGATTTGCATATTAATATGTCGATCGTTGGATATGGTTTAGCTTCAAACCTGTTACGTTCAGCTCAACCATACGAGAATACTGAAACTCGGTCCACTTCGCGCCGGTTCGACATCCTATGTGTCGTTTGCTTCATTTTGATTTCAATCAAATACATACTTATTTACGGTTTGTTTACAATCCTGGATTACAGCTCAGCTTTACCTGAAAATAGAAAGGGAGAGAGAAAAGGACAACGGTTAGGAAACGAATCTGATGAGAGTAGACATTTAAGCCCGAAATACGAAGAAAGTTAAATCTCTGTTCTAATTTCCATTCTAGTCACGCAGCTTTGTTTAGACTCAAATCAAGTAATTTACTTTCATTTTGCTTTCGACTGTATAGATGCCAGACACGGCTCTGCTAGTGGGATGAGGATTGATAACAATCTGATTGTTTTCACTTTCAGCCTGGTATGGGCGGAAAAACCAGGTAGGTTTAGAATACACAACACGGTGAATGTCTACATCTCTGGTGTAATTTGTGTGGTAAAATGTGGCCGATTCCCAGTTTAGGAAATATAAGCAAGGGTAATTTTGATGTTAAGAAAGCTGCTGAATGATGTTCAGCAAAGATGAAATCATAATTCAAAATACTTTATATCGAAATAAAAAGAGTTATTTTAAACTTTTTAGTTCTAGGTTGACTAATATAAATTTAAAGAGCAAAATCGTTTTATGTCATTTTATACTGCAAAAATCTCGATTCCAGAATATAAACAATACCTAGCTGTCATCAAGACCACGGCTAAATGACTTGATTTGCTTTTTCGGCTTACGGATTACGACTGTGCGAGCATCATTTTGTTTTGTTACGGGAAGCAATTCTTTTCCAACTAATCTTATTGTTGTACCACAGGTTTACACCAGTGTGTATATTAGAGTGAAAGAAAAAAATGACCTCCATCGGCCCACCCCTGAGCTGATTCCTAGTCTCGCCTGGAGTACTTACTCCAAATTTGAAGCAAATCGGACAAGTCTAGCTACCGGACCAACGTGCCTTAAGTTTGTAAGGGATTTTTCGACAATTTACATGGAGAAAACCCTCTAGTTCGCATTTTCACCGCTAGGTGGCACTGTACGCATCGTATTATCACTGTAAGTGAAAATAAGAAAGATAATTTAATTGTCTACAACTTTGTAGAAGACTGCTAGCCGGATTGGCTTTGTTAAAAGAAGTTATTAGTACTTGATTCGCATGAACTAAACATTTTTGTGAAATAATGGTTGTGTTTAGTTCAATAGTATGTTCAGAAGATTTATAGTAAGTCGTACGAGTCATGTTTTGGTTAGAACATTTTAGTTTCACATTTTACCGCGTAGAGGGCGCTAACACTATCTTTTCACCGGAATGAGATAGAGATTAGGTGTCTTCCACAAAGTTGTAGAACAAGCATTTTGCAATAATTCTTCCGAACATCTCGATATTCTAGCTCTCTTCTATAAAAAGTTAGTGTTGGCGCCCTCTATGCGGTCACAGGTGGAACATTTTCTAACCAAAACATAACTCGTCTTATGTACTACAATTCTCCTGAAAATACTATTGAGCTGAATCCAACCATTACTTCACAAAAATGTTTAGTTCATGCGAATCGAGTTCTGATAGACAACAATGTGCTGCTAGGCCCCATGCAAAACTGACTCAGACATCATTTCGTTGAAAGTTTAATAACTTCTTTCAACAAATCTGGATTGACTAGCAGTCTTCTACAAAGTTGTAGACAATTAAATTATCTGTCTTATTTTCACTTACAGTGATAGTATGATGCATACAGTGCCACCTAGCGGTGAAAATGCGATCTAGTGAGTTTTCTCCATGTAAATTGTCGAAAAATCCCTTACAAACTTAAGGCACGTTGGTCCGGTAGCTAGACACGTCCGATTTGCTTCAAATTTGGAGTAAGTACTTCTGGTGGGACTAGGAATCGACTCAGGGGTAGGCCGATTAAGTTTTCAAAAATTCATTATTTTTCTGGGCAGTCTAGTGTATATATTGGAACTGAATAAGATAAAATTGAATATTCGTAATTCCCAGTTCAACTATCAGCATGCGTTTCGCTTCTCGAAGTTCCGGGGCCGTAGTGTAATAAAGATGGTCGGGTTTCAATTTTTTCGAGCCCGAACCCGACCCGAACATGAGAGCTAGAAAATTGAAAAAACCGAACCCGAAATTTGAAAAATCCCAACCCGACCCGAGCCCGAGAATGAAAAGTTTACAAAACCCGAACCCGATAATTTTAAAATTTAAAACCCTAACCCGACCCGAACCAGAAAATTAATAATTTGAAAAACCCGATCTGAACCGGACTTGTTGATATGGAGAATCAACTGAAGATTTTTAATTTTATACACCCAAGCTGGATCCAAGGCTCATCTAAGAATTATAGAATCACTCGAACCTGATGTAGCACCATACGTGTCCAGTTATATCTGCCTATGGTAGAACGAATAACTGGTGAGAGGAATTAGTATTTATATTTACTATTATTGAACGCCGATTTTGTAATGTTCTGAGAAACCTATAAATCGTCGGAAGGTAGGGTAAATCGGCGAAACATGGGGAAACAAAAGGCATAATGATGACAGATTCAAACAACATTGCCCGCCGTACTTAACCAAAGTATTCCTGCAGGAGTACCCAAGTAATCAATAAGCATTATAACGTAACCTAATATCTGCTTAAGATCCAAATATAAAGCTGCCTTAAAGAGCTGTGAAGCCCTAAATACTGGTATAATGCTGGTATTATGCTAGAAAACGCGAAATATAGTGCTATTACTGTGCAGAGATTGACAGCACGTTTCTGCAGTACTAATGCTATTATATAGCACCAGCGCACAAATATCAAATTTGAAAGCCTAATATTGGCACTACTATCTTTAGTAAGTCTCGAACTGAGGTACCTTGCCTCGTCCTTTACGGTAAGTGTGCTGCATTTGCTCCCTGGACTATATTGCATATGTTCGATTGAGATGAAATATGCCGAATATAATC
This sequence comes from Topomyia yanbarensis, assembly GCF_030247195.1. Lineage (NCBI taxonomy): Eukaryota > Metazoa > Arthropoda > Insecta > Diptera > Culicidae > Topomyia > Topomyia yanbarensis. The sequence goes on from NC_080671.1 coordinate 109,632,655, forward strand.
TTCAAGAAGAGTTGCATAACAAATAAACCCACAGCATTGCAATAGCATTATATCGGCCTTTTATTTGCTCTATAGTGGCACTAAATGCACTTGTAAAGCTTACATGCTTTAAAGATCCTTGAAGCATGTACGCGTTATATCAGCTTTATATACGCATATAGAGCAAGCGATAATGCTATACAGGGTGTTTGGTTCATGATTAAGAACCTCTCGAAGGGTGATTGACTGTCATATTTGGAGAAAAAATCGTTCTACACGTACTATCAAATCTCAACCGATACAGAGTTGTTGAACTTTTTGTTTAAAAAACTTATTTATGAGAAAATATGAATAGCTTTCTCATATCTTTCAGATAATTAGTTTTAATTATCTTCTAGTTGTAAAGTAGTTAAAAGTTGGTGTTTTTGATGAGGTTTTTGTCAATTTTCTCAAAATAATGAATTATGATTATAGCAATATCTATTATCCAAAAGTTAGGTTTTGGAACGATTCATAATTTGTTCTTCAACACCATATTCCTATCTCTTCTCGTTTCTTTGTAATTTCAATACTAAACTTTTTCTGTAATCGACTTGCAAGTGTTAAAAAGACTCTAATCTAAAAAATATGCTTTATATCGTTATTTTCAAGGCTTCAGTGGAAAATTTCCTTTCGATGTATGTACAAATATCTCTAAGTTAAGTGAACTAAATGACATTTTACTAGTAAAATAACTCAGAATAAGCGTTTTTTGGAGTTTTGTAATTATTCTAATTATTAATTGAATAAATTTATCGTTACTATTGTTCATTTGATGCCGCTTAACATTCTCTATAACTTGCTATTTGACACTTTATCTCTAGCTTTTCATTGCGCTGCAATTTAATAGTTAACACAGCATGACCTCAATACAAATATAGTGGGTTCGAAATCGTTGTTTTTGCATATGAAACGAGGTGATAAAACTGATTTTGCTTCGAAACTAAAAGATATAATTGAATAAAGTCAAATAAAAAGTTTTAGAACTTGCTGAGATGCATTTATTCCATGATAATAATGGAGATGTTTATTATTTACTATTTTAAGAAATTAACGAAAATGCTAATAATAACACTAACTTTAAACTTATTAACTTCTAAAAGAATTCTAACTTCACGTAACTGAAAGATATTAATACATTTTTTCTCTGCAAAATTTTCCTGGCTTTCGAATAAAAATAAGAAAAGGTACAATAAGTGCCATATTTTTTCAATAAGAGCTAGTATTAGTGAAAATGAGATAAAAATATCCAAGTTCAATAACCCAAACACATGAAAACAAGAAAAGATAGATGTATCATGTCAAAGAACAAATTATGCAGCTCTTCAAGCCTAACAATCTGAATTATCAAAATGGTGATGTTAACTATTAATATTTTCACGAAATGAACGCAAAATCGACCAAGATTGTTAAATTTTAAATAAATTACTGTGAAAAAGTTGCTTAACCTCATTAGCTAAAACATGTGAGGACATCCTTCAATGGAATTTCTCACCTATCCAATGGATCTAAAAGATTTTAAATACAAAGCATACTTTTTGAGTTAGAGCTATTTTAAGACAACTAAGTTTTTAACACAAAAAGTTCAATAACTTAGTAACGGTTGAGATTTGTTGGTATGTGTAGAACGATTTTTTTCTCCAAATATGACAGTCAATCATCCCTCGAGAGGTTCTTAACCATGAACCAAACACCCTGTATGTCGGCTGTGCAGTTATGCATTATTGATGCTGATAAAAGGCTTTATTGCATTGTTAATGCTATGTTGGAGTTTCAATGCAACATTAGTGCAAATGTATAGCCAATATAGTGCAATGGATTAATGCTTATGGCTACTTGGGTAGTTCTGTATAATTTATCACACGTATTAAATTAAGCTACGTCAATTGGCAATTCGAATTTGACAGTTTACACGACGTCACCCGCGTTACTGCGCTTGGTACGATCAAACTTGTGTAGAAGGGTGTCAATCATGATTCTCTGGCGCGTTCTTGGTGTTTCATCTTTAGCTAGTACGGTATGCACGCCAGTAGAGATGCTTCAATATTTCCAATGGAGTTTTCTAAACTTCTGCAAATCCACGATGGGCTTGAACAGAACATACGATATTTTACCGATCAATTCCTTAAGATCGTGGAAATTTATGTATAACCATATGAGCACCATCATTGTTTTTTCATGATCTTAAGGAATTAATCGTTAAAATATTGTGTGTTCAGTTCAAGCCATTAGTAGATTTTGTATTGCCTTTTTCAAATATTACTTAATTTGAGCCGCCATGATGCCATCTAAATACCACCCAATTTGTAAGTTCCATATGTGGGAATTGTCAAATTGTCCCTGGGTTGCAACGGCTTTTACATTAAATGAATACAACTATGCTAAGAATGGCCAAACCGTGCTGCATTTAAATTTAAATATCATTTTAATTCATGTTTCTGTCAACAACTTACATAGTTAAATCTTAATGTACAATTATAATTCACTATGTATCAAAAAAAGTACTGCTATTCAGAGCACTCGTGACTTTTGAAAACTTTTCGAATGCTTGCAACTATTAAAATGATTAATCAGGACCGGATTAATAGATAGTTTTGTATTGTCTGTACTTTCCGTAGATTTCTACTCGCTTGAACCAATATTTTCCGACAAATTTTCTTTGACATGGTTTTTTGATGATTAGCATGAAAAATAAATCGCATAGAGCTTTTAGATGCGATACACTTATTATTGAATATTCATTCCTATCACGAAGTAAAGTTAGTTACTACAAAAAGAGACTGGGTGTTGTGTATAGACATAAACAGCGTCAAGAAATGGTTGCGTGTCATCTGTTCAAAATCCGAATCCGAAAATTCAAAAGTCGGAACACCCGAGCCTGATGCGAACCCGAAAGTTTAAAGGTTCAAAAACCCGGACCCGACCCGAACCAGAGAAGTTTGAATTTACAGAACCCGAACTCGACCCAAAACCCGTCGGGTTCGGGTCGTGTCAGGGTTTCGGGTCCAAAAACGCGAACCCGATCATTTCTAGTGTAAAGGTCACCCCTGTACTATAGTTAAGCTATCAGATAATCTCAACGTGATCACTCATTTCGGTCTATGTTCCCCACAACAAAAGTCGGAATAACAGATCTTTTGCTAAGAATTTCTAAAGTTCATCGCACATATAGTCAATGCAATTACCATGACCGTTAATTTCGGTAACTAGAAGCAGACTAGTATGCTTTAATAACTAAAATTGCAAAAAAAATGTTATTATCGAATAGCGAAAATTTTAACTGATCCTAAACAAAAAGTGGTCCAACTATCGATTCAATAAATAGACTGATTTGTGGTTACAAGTAAAAAATACACATTGCCCCAAAACTAGTAATAACTTCCTCAAAATTCAGTGTAAAATATCTGCTTCTAAACCTTCCAACGTTCAAATAAAATTGAATCAAAATGCTCTTAAGGGGGGGGGGGGGCTTGAAAGGGCTTCAATGTAAAAAAAAACTTTTTTTTTTGCGATTTTTTTAGAACATTGTGTGAAGCGAATTTATCGAAACTAGTAAGGATTCGTCTCAAGCAAGCGATACGACTGAGAGAATATGTTTGTGCATAAAAACTTTGTATAGTTTATTGACTGTAGGATACGTAATTGTTCTAAATGTTAAGGCGTTTAAACTCTGAGTAACCGTTAATCGAGAGTTTTCCCAAATAAACTAATATGACTGTGGTATCAAAATGATGCAATACTTATTAAAATGGGTTCAAAATTAATTGGTTTTGCCAGTCTTGATCAGTGCTGCGAAATTTCAAAATCAGTTACCTATTTCTGCCTGTATTTACCGAAACCAACTAGATTCATCGCCTCCCTAATTCATTAACTTCCCAACTGACTGAAATTTCATGCAGAATCGAATGCTTGATCGCAGAGGAAATATAAATTCCTTCGCCAACCAAAGCATTCATTTGGTATTATGTGGACGGTTCGAAGGCAGAAGTTAGCATCTTCTACATTTTCGAGCGTAAGTGAACTGTGTAATCTATATTTGGTGCACTTTTGATTAATAATCCCTCTCAGAGCTAGCGTAGAAACAAAATTCAGTTTACTTCTGAAACCGAACATGTCCGAGCTTGAATGCGCCGCGTCGGGAGAACAAACGACCAGAGAAACGAACCAAAAATTTCATTCATCGCAGCGGGCATGAACTGAATTTCGTTTCCTTTCAAGTTCACGCAGGTATGTCAATTTTTTAAGCTCTGGTCTTGATCAATAATGACTAACTAAATTCGCTTTGACCACAACGGCCACCGACGACGGTTCTTGATTCCATATAATTATTTGATTTTAACCTCACCGCATCTGGATTTAGAAGACGAATTGAATCACACTAGTTTTAGGAAATTTTATTAAGACATTAAATGTTAGATGAATAAAATTTTTACAAATACAAATACAAATAAGCAGGAACTGAATAATGTTCAAAGGGGGACTAGAGAAAAATTCAAAAATCGATTTTTTTATTTTCAATACCAAATGTCTTTAAAATGCATGAAACGTCGAGATTTGATGTAATCTCGAAAAAAATAGATTTTGGCGCATTTTTTGCCATTCTTATATAGAAAGGTTATGCAATCACTCTGAAAATCGTCAACCTAATCCCGGCCAATTTTTTTGCTACTGACATAGGATTTCTGGATTTTGACAGGAGCGTAACTGGTTCACGAAGTGGGCTACCCCCCTTTCACAGGTAATTCATCCCTTTAAACTCCCCTTAGATCACCCCTCAAAGCACGCCCCTCAGACCACCAACCTCATACCCCCCCCCCCCCCTTCTTCTCAACTCCATCATCTTTATACGACCACTATATCACGAGGCATCCCAAATAAACCCGCGCATGACAAAATTAGTTTGCAGGAAGACAACATTGAAATAATGCTGATTAGGCTAATTAAGTATGATATATTTTTTCTTTCAAGTGTTTCACCGTCGACATGTAGCTCATCTGGTTCGTGCCTGGCGAGCCATTGTGTGTAGGTGCAAAGTGCACTAAGAATGTACTAGACATTTCCTCAATAAAAACGAACATAACCAGCCATGGAATCATAGTATGGAGAAATGAAAAGGCACAATTGCACCACAAGGTTGATTAAAACAGATTTTGTTTTCTCTTCATACTAACAATAACTAACACAATCAGTTGCATATTCTCTCACATACACTCACAATCTCACTCGTTCCAAATGTTTAAACACTCGTGGCCTTTCCGATAATATAAACCTGGTCAGAAACGCAACATGCAATTGCGAACATCATCAAATACACCCAAAACAGCGCGGTCAGATTTTCTATTTTTGCACTCACAATCTCATTTTCAAAAGCAATCCTTTTTGAACATTGAGCTGTTCGCGCACAGTTCAAAATAAGCGCAATGCTCACGAAAAAATATCGATAGCACTCACTCACACACAACGCGACTTTCTTAGTAATTGGTTTCGTATCAAATTGCTGCTTACGAAGCTCCCAAAAGATTTTCTTTCTTCTACCTTACATTACCCCTACCAGCTCTTCACTCACAATCTCATCTTTTTTCCGCTTAAAAAACTGACGATCATGTTCACTAAACAACATGTTCCATGGGGACACGCCTGGGAACTCTAGTGATAGTGAGCTCTCCTCCAAGTATAGTAGAGGAATTTCACGAAGATCCGTCCGAAAATATCTAAAATCGTGACCGACCATCTTAGATTCCGATGTAACTTTACAGGTTTAACCAGCATGGAAGACTAAATATTTTTCACAGTCAATATGATTATTTTGATTCAAGCGCAATTTTTTAAAAGGGCGTAGACATTTCTACGCGCATTAATTTATATTTTTTTTGTTCGATTACATTATTTTATACAGTAAAACTATCTAAGAACGAGTTACAGGTAATGAATACTTCTGCACGAATAAAATATACACTGAAAGAAATTTTGTGTCATTTTTCACAAAAACAAAAATTTATGATAAAAATTCAAATTGCAAAAAAACCCATTTTTTCTAATTTTTTATATTTTGTCAAAAAAACCTAAAGAGAAAAGAAACATTTTAAATGTGATTTCATGATGGGGAAATAACCAGCAAAAAAATTTTCTTAAAAATACATGTTTTTAAATTTCATACCAATTGACATATAAAACTGTAATTTTATTACAGAATATAATTGTAAGTATCATTTAAAATCAAAATGCATTTAACAAATATCTTCCAAAATGCGATAGTTTTCGAGATATTTGGAATTTTGCTCCAACAAAAACAATTAAATTATGTCTTTTTAAAAGTTTTTCGCGTTACCCGATCATAAATTGTCAAAAGTCTAATGTTTATCATTTTAAAGACATAAAAGAGGCTTTTTCAGTGTATTTGGATCATGGAGAAGCTTTTAATAAAAAGTTTTCCTACCAACAACTTTAGACAAATTTTTCTAATTCATACTATTTGGTCATATTTTGTGGTCGGCCGGTTTCTCATGGAATCCCTTACTGAAAATAAAGCACCAGATTCACGGGCCGCGCGATCATTAAGAACACACGTGAATATGCAAATGGCCACACGGTTATAAAATCGAATTTATACACGTGATGTTGCATAGACGCTAGCACACGTGGCGTACAAACGCCTACGCGATCTAACACGTTAACACACAAACGCTCGAGCTCTTCGCGATGGTACACGGGATTGTGAAGTCCCTACGTCCGTACATATCTGAACTGTACAATGAAGATCACATTCTGAATCACGGCTCGCTGCAATTAGTATTAAGCAGTGTTTTAGTGAATACTAATTGCCGTCTCGTCTGCAATTGTAGTGAGTAATTCTGACGGGAAGCCCTTCCGTGACCCTAGCTTTACAGCTCCAGTAGGACAACTCTCTGGGGAAAAAAGAAATGTTGCATTGCTTGAAAAAATCATAAAGAAAATTTGGACATTTGCCCATCTATTACTCTTTGCCACGTTTTACAACATAATATCAGTTTGTGTTCCAAAAATAAATAAAAAAATTCGGTTATTTTAAAGTGAAAATCGATTAAAAAATCAAAAAAGCAACTTTTTTATAAACTAAATATTTTATAAATTAAACAAATTTCGCTAAAAAAGAGCATAGTAGCTCAATTTGATTTAATTCATTTGGAAATCATTACGAAAACGGAATTTTCGAATACATATCGAACCTCACGAACAGAATAATTATTCGCGTCGATTATAATAGAAGGTTAAGTGGGTTGTTTCCTAGCGAATTTCTATCCTAAGATTTCAAAACAATATTTCAGAACAAACCACCGGAATTCAAACCATGCTATCAAATAGCTAAATATTCCCATCATCACTTTATTTCATTAACCGACAGACAATTCACAATTTCCTACCGACGGGCAATAACACGTAACAAGCCACCGGCACTTTTGTTTAACCGGAAAAATGTGAGCGAGGCAATGAAAACTAAACGAATTTCCTTTCGACACGAGAACCTGTAAGGTTTGAAGACGATAAAGAGTGGAGCGTTTGTGTGCTGACTCGAAGACCCACTCCCCAATCCTTGGCACACACACAGATATTGCCCTACCTGCGTTTGAGGTGGCCAACAGAAACAAAAATACCGAAACCTGCAAACGGAATTAGGATGTGGATAAAATAAACGTATTGAGGGAAAACTTTACGCTCGTGTTTATTTCAATATAACGCCGCTGTTCTTTACCGGCACCCTGTTGGGGTGAAGCGACTTCTATAGCCGCAGAATGGTGCGGTAAATTACCTCCAGCCCAGCAGTACCAAACCCCCACCAGGCGTGCGTCGCAAAACCGTCGCAGCCACTACCACCACCCACCAGTGTTGGGTGCCGGGCGGTCGGTTGATCGGTGGTTTATTTTTGCAGTCTCTGTGGCGCCAAGCTTTTTCACATCGATTCATTCACCGTTGGAATTGAATGGGATTGCAGTTAGACCAAGGCTGCGATGAACATGATATTTATGAAATTCATAATGTTTGCTCGGAAGCTGATTATCTTCGTACTACAAGGCTCGCGGGGGGGCCATAGCAGTGTGCTAAATATTTGTGCTTGAGCAAGCGCGATAATTTTGATAAATGACTGACAGGAAAGTGACATTTCATTACTGGTTATGTTCCTACTTAAGGTGTACTATTCAACCAGCCACACTTTTTAAAAGTTTTCCATTTCTTTCAAATATGAGGTTCTATTGAAGTTAGCTTTCAAGTTCGTTAGCTCTCTATAAAGTGAATTGTCAAACCAAATCTTGATTACGCAAAAACAAAAGTTCAAAAGAAATTAAATCACGCCGCGAATGAAAACAAAGCCAGTCAGTCTGTCCGGGCGAGTTGTTGACAAAAGCAGTATCAAATTAGCTTCTATTATTGTTCTCCCTTTCAATGGGAAACTGGTACATTCGTCAGAACAAAAGCCACTAGCGATAAGCAGCTTTAAATTGCAGCAGAAAATCTACTTCCACGAAATAACCCGGAAACCTACGGGTTTCCGTCTGCCAAAGCAACCAGAAACAGGAAAGCAGATTATAGTCGAGCTCTCCGTTTCTTGGCCTCATATCGTCGCCCGTCTTGTTTGTGGATCGCTTTACAACTTTGTCCTGTTCTGTCGCCTCGCCTTTCAGTGGAACAGCTCCGAAGGAAAGACGACTTCATGTAGACAAAGAAACGAGTTGAATTCTGCGAAAGAATGAAAATTTATTGACCTACTTGTGCCGCTTTTTTCCTTCCTCCAGACGCGAGGGAGTGCAAGTCGGTCGTGTCGCTAAAGCATACACAGAATGAGTGTGCCACTTTAAAAACGTGACTTTATCCGATAGGGAGCGTATTTGGAGAACGGTTCTGGAGGATCTTGGAGCAATTATAGGTCTGCCGCCTGCCCGGAAAACCAATTTGCGTCCCATTTCATGATTCACCCAACATCGTTAGCTGCGGCCACATAATGGGTACAAATTGGTGTAATCTTCTTACGATGTCCTCCTACACGTCTTCTTCCGGAAGCAGATACAAACTCATTCATATTAGCAAAGGCTAATACAACAGGGCCCACCGAAAGGTAGCTAGCTAGTTAGTGTTGTTTGATCCTTTGACAATCTCATTAACATCACATCCGCCTACAACGTTCGGTTTCGAGTCGGATGTTCGTGTGGTTGTGTCCGTTGACATATCAGCCCGGTGGGCATTCGCATCATGCAGCAAATCTATCGTGGGGATGTCATTTCGTTCGACCGCATATACCTACAATAAGAAGAATTGATGTTCTTCGCCTGTTCTAGTCTGATGTATTGACCGGGCTGTTAAGAGCTTTCCGGCGTAAATGGGCTTGTTCTGTTTCCATCATAATCGATGCTCACGGGAGAATACTGGTGCCTGGTTATGATTGACTTCCGAGCTAAGATGACGTTCGATGAGATGAGTTATATGCAACTAATCAATATGTTACGAGTACCATTAAGATCCTGTGTGGTCACGGGTAGACAAGTTGATGTTCACATGTTCTATCTAATCATATTTAATAGACTTGCGCGGTATCGTGGCCGACAAATTTTGTTACAAGTAAGGGAGGGTGCTTGTCATTATGTCACCTAATGATGATTTGAATCATTTTTTCATTCTACCCTAAAGTCATATATTCATTAACACGAATACCACCCACATGGGCCTTTATGTCTCACGCTCCTCTATCACTCAATCTTTTCAATTCTTCCCCGAATTGGTTCCTATTTCTCTCTGAAGACGACTTCCAATTAAATATGTGAATTCGTTCTGTATTCATTGCCAAGACAACGAAATCGAAAATCGCCAGAAAGGAAATGTTTTCTTTTGGCCTTCAAAACAACAGAGCACACCCCCGCGCAGTACCCGGAAATCTTCCTTTGGTGACGCTTTGGAATGATTATCGTGCATATTTGATAACATAAATGTAATGTCGGTCCAAAACAAACGCCCATTCTGCTTCATATCGTTCCGTTTCCGTTCGGCATCACACTCGGTATTCTTCCGGAATCAAGGGTATTCTTTTGTTGGCCCGTCTGCCAACTTCTATGGCCAAAATACAGCACAAAGAACTTACATATATACAGAGAGAAGGGAAGGACGCACACTAGAGAGCAATGTCGCGTAACCGAAAGTTTTCGGTCGGTCGCACGGCCTTGCTTTTGCGAAAAGAATAGACTCTGTTGTTGAATCTTTTAGTCCCACTACAACCATTGGGCACTGATAAGGTTAGATAATTTTCTCGACCAACTAAATTACTTACTTTCGTTTTCTGTGAAGCTGCCGAGTGTGTCGACAAGATGCTGCTGAAGGAAGTTAGACGATCTGTGTCAGTCTGATCAGAAATTGTCGCAAGAGTACTCGAAAACAATTGGTTTGAGTTAATTATGAATTATGAATTAGGAATCAGGAATTAGGAATTAGGAATTAGGAATTAGGAATTAGGAATTAGAAAATAGGAAATAGGAAATAGGAAATAGGAAATAGGAAATAGGAAATAGGAAATAGGAATTAGGAATTAGGAATTAGGAATTAGGAATTAGGAATTAGGAATTAGGAATTAGGAATTAGGAATTAGGAATTAAGAATTAGGAATTAGGAATTAGGAATTAGGAATTAGGAATTAGGAACTAGGAATTAGGAATTAGGAATTAGGAATTATGAATTAGGAATAAGGAATAAGGAATAAGGAATAAGGAATTGGGAATTAGGAATTAGGAATTAGGAATTAGGAATTAGGAATTAGGAATTAGGAATTAGGAATTAGGAATTAGGAATTAGGAATTAGGAATTAGGAATTAGGAATTAGGAATTAGGAATTAGGAATTAGGAATCAGAAATTAGGAATTAGGAATTAGGAATTATGAATTATGAATTAGGAATTATTTATTTTTAATTATTAATTATTAATTATTAATTATTAATTAATAATTATTAATTATTAATTATTAATTATTAATTATTAATTATTAATTATTAATTATTAATTATTAATTATTAATTATTAATTATTAATTATTAATTATTAATTATTAATTATTAATTATTAATTATTAATTATTAATTATTAATTATTAATTATTAATTATTAATTATTAATTATTAATTATTAATTATTAATTATTAATTATTAATTATTAATTATTAATTATTAATTATTAATCATTAATTATTAATTATTAATTATTAATTATAATTAAAAGCAGGACACTCCCCTAAATATAGGAAATAGGAATTAGAAAATAGGAAATAGGAAATAGGAATTAGGAATTAGGAATTAGGAATTAGGAATTAGGAATTAGGAACTAGGAATTAGGAATAAGGAATTAGGAATTATGAATTATGAATTAGGAATAAGGAATAAGGAATAAGGAATAAGGAATAAGGAATAAGGAATAAGGAATAAGGAATTTGGAATTAGGAATTAGGAATTAGGAATTAGGAATTAGGAATTAGGAGTAAGGAATTTGGAATTAGGAATTAGGAATTATGAATTAGAAATTAGGAATTAGGAATCAGGGATTAGGAATTATGAATTATGAATTAGGAATTATTTATTTTTAATTATTAATTAATAATTAATAATTATTAATTATTAATTATTAATTATTAATTATTAATTATTAATTATTAATTATTAATTATTAATTATTAATTATTAATTATTAATTATTAATTATTAATTATTAATTATTAATTATTAATTATTAATTATTAATTATTAATTATTAATTATTAATTATTAATTATTAATTATTAATTATTAATTATTAATTATTAATTATTAATTATTAATTATTAATTATTAATTATTAATTATTAATTATTAATTATTAATTATTAATTATTAATTATTAATTATTAATTATTAATTATTAATTATTAATTATTAATTATTAATTATTAATTATTAATTATTAATTATTAATTATTAATTATTAATTATTAATTATTAATTATTAATTATTAATTATTAATTATTAATTATTAATTATTAATTATTAATTATTAATTATTAATTATAATTTAATAATTATTAAATTATTAATTATTAATTATAATTAAAAGCAGGACACTCCCCTAAATATAGGAAATAGGAATTAGAAAATAGGAAATAGGAATTAGGAATTAGGAATTAGGAATTAGGAATTAGGAATTAGGAATTAGGAACTAGGAACTAGGAATTAGGAATTAGGAATAAGGAATAAGGAATAAGGAATTAGGAATTATGAATTATGAATTAGGAATAAGGAATAAGGAATAAGGAATTGGGAATTAGGAATTAGGAATTAGGAATTAGGAATTAGGAATTAGGAATTAGGAATTAGGAATTAGGAATTAGGAATTAGGAGTAAGGAATTTGGAATTAGGAATTAGGAATTATGAATTAGAAATTAGGAATTAGGAATCAGGGATTAGGAATTATGAATTATTAATTATTAATTATTAATTATTAATTAATAATTATTAATTATTAATTATTAATTATTAATTATTAATTATTAATTATTAATTATTAATTATTAATTATTAATTATTAATTATTAATTATTAATTATTAATTATTAATTATTAATTATTAATTATTAATTATTAATTATTAATTATTAATTATTAATTATTAATTATTAATTATTAATTATTAATTATTAATTATTAATTATTAATTATTAATTATTAATTATTAATTATTAATTATTAATTATTAATTATTAATTATTAATTATTAATTATTAATTATTAATTATTAATTATTAACTATTAATTATTAATTATAATTTAATAATTATTAATTATTAAATTATTAATTATTAATTATTAATTAAAAGCAGAACACTCCCCTAAATATAGGAAATAGGAATTAGAAAATAGGAAATAGGAAATAGGAAATAGGAATTAGGAATTAGGAATTAGGAATTAGGAATTAGGAATTAGGAATTAGGAATTAGGAATTAGGAATTAGGAATTAGGAATTAGGAATTATGAATTAGGAATAAGGAATAAGGAATTAGGAATTAGGAATTAGGAATTAGGAATTATGAATTATGAATAATGAATTATGAATTATGAATTAGGAATAAGGAATTGGGAATTAGGAATTAGGAATTAGGAATTAGGAATTAGGAATTAGGAATTAGGAATTAGGAATTAGGAGTAAGGAATTTGGAATTAGGAATTAGGAATTAGAATTTAGGAATTATGAATTATGAATTAGGAATTATTTATTTTTAATTATTAATTATTAATTATTAATTATTAATTATTAATTATTAATTATTAATTATTAATTATTAATTATTAATTATTAATTATTAATTATTAATTATTAATTATTAATTATTAATTATTAATTATTAATTATTAATTATTAATTATTAATTATTAATTATTAATTATTAATTATTAATTATTAATTATTAATTATTAATTATTAATTATTAATTATTAATTATAATTAAAAGCAGGACACTCCCCTAAATATGCTTTGTGGATCAGAATATTAATTAGGCATATACGAGTTGTCAAATAATATTATCACTTCGAGCGTTTTGTATCGATTTGAAGTGCCTTTCGTTTTTTATGGTACCTGTATTTTACCCGTGCTACCTGTACTGCCTTCAGTACCGCTGAAAAGGTTCTCGTAGAAAAGGGCCGATACTAGGAACCCTCTCATTACAATCACTTAAAAGAAAATTAATGAATATGACTCACTTATAACGGAATTAATCTGCGAAAACACAATATCAAAAGAAAGGCAATATTGAACCTGGGTCATTCCACGCGAAGTAATAAAAAAATGCAAACTTGAAATCGACGTTCTCGGATTTAAACCAAATTTGGAGAAATTTTTCATCTAGGGCCAATATATAAAAATCCAAATTTTTGTGTCAATCGATCCACCCTCCAGCTATGGGAGCACAAATGACAAATTGCCAAAACTCTTGATTTTCTTTTGACCATATCTCTGGTTATATTTACTCTAGAATCAAACAACAAGATGGTTTTTGAAAAAAATTGTTCAAAGAGTCTAGAAACAATATTAATTTTTGGCGGCAGTGCTGCTAACTATGCGATGTTTTCAGTTAAATAATAAAAGTTAATTTTCCCTCAATAATTTTTTTTCATTTTAAAAATTCTAATTCCATTGTGTTCCACAGACAATTTACAGAAGAAAATACTTATAATCTCAATATAATTTGAACGCATCCTGAGATACACCGTTTTGAAGGGAAACCCCGCCTTTTCTGATATAAAAATCCATATGCCAAAATTGAGAAAATTTTCAAACGGTCATAAAAATTGATCCTGATCTGCTAGAAGCAAACCAAAAACGTAGTTTTTCATCATTCCTTGTTTACTTCAAGATAAATTATATGTTAATTCAGAATACTCAAGTTGATTTTTTATTGTTGCGCGCTTGTGATATTATATAGGAAATTGCGATTTTTTTGCTTCAAAACATCTCGAGATACGCTCAAATTATATTGAGATTATAAGTGTTTTTATTTAAAATATCTGAGGAACACGATGGAATTAGAATTTTCAAAATTAAAATTAAATGCAGAGAAATGTTGATTTTTATTATTTTACTGAAAAAATCGCATAGTTGGCAGCACTGCCGCTAAAAATTAATATTTTTTCTAGACTCCTTCAACAATTTCCTTCAAAAACTGTCCAGCAGTTTAATTCTAGAGTAAATAGAACCGGAGATATGCTCAAAAGAAAATCAAGTGGCAATTTGTCAAAACGGGAGGTGCTCCCATGGCCCGAGGGGTGGATAGATTGACACAAAAATTTGGATTTTTATATATTGGCTCTAAATGAACAATTCCTCCAAATTTTGTTCAAATCCGTGAAGGTCGATTTCAAGTTTGCATCTTTTTTTGATCATTTCGCGTGGAATGACCCATATACACTCAGGTTTTTTTTACGCGGGGGATACAGGCCGTGTTAATGAAAACCGCGTAAATGAAAACCGCATAAATGAAAACCGCGTAAATTTCAAAAACCGCGTAAATTCAAAAACCGCGTAAATTCAAAAATCCGCGTAAATGAAACCCGCGTGAATTCAAAAATCCGCGTAAAATAAAAACCGCGTAAAAAACCTGAGTGTGCTACTTTTTTAAATATTTATTTCACGAGAAAATTTTTTTTAATCGATCATCCGGATGAGTTGTATTTTTTTCTGAGCACTTCGAATAATCGAGTCTGGCCTGTACACGTCATATTGTTATTTATTTATGTAAAGTGGTTTTAACCTCAAGGGTCATACGTTTTTTCGGAAATAATGCACATTTTTAAATTGAAACAGTTCAAATAAACTAAATTTTTTGCAGTTGTCTATGTCGTTGTCATTAGAGCAGTTTTGGTCTTCACTGTTAATTGCCTTTTGATGTTTCTTGTTTGAAGTAACCTTGGTGTATTCGTCCTCCTTTTTTGGGGTATTCCTCCGTTAGGTGTACTGTATGTTAGTATAGGGTTATCAAGGATAATCGGTTCACCGGCTGTTTGTGGTTTAGCAGTCGAAGGCTGTGTTGGCGCATGTTTACCGTAGTGTGCCGTTTTGTTGCAGAAGCGGCACGTGGGCGTCTGCCAGGAGTATGTGCATTGCTTTCTTTGAATGTAGGTGATACCTTGAGTAGATTTACGTTCGAAAGTCCAGCGAGAAGGAATAGGTTAAATTAGTTATGGAATTTGCCTTTCGACTTCTTCTCATCGGAATCTGACATTAACTTAGAGACAGGACTAAGCTACCGCTGGATTGATGCAAGCTCCACAAAACGGAGACACAATTTGTGTTCCTGAGTAAACCCCTAGTCAAGCGTGATGTCCCGCAAGAAAAGGAACTCATTTTTAAGCTGATGAAATCGAAACATATGGTTTGGTTTAGCAAAACATTGCAAGATGCACCATGCTATATTTCTCCTAATGGAAAGTTAGTGGAAGTTTGCTCAAGAATACAAATTGTGTCTCCGTATAGAGTTAGCGTCAATCCGGCGCTAGCTTAGTCCTGTCACTAAGTTAGTGTCGGATTTTGATGAGACGAAGTCGAAACGCAAATTCCATAACTATATTAGTTGAAGGTTTTGCCTTCGCAAAGGGGGGGGGGGGGGGTAAGGGTTTCAGCGTGAAAAATAAACTCTTTTTTGTGATTTTTTTAAAAACTGGGTGAAGCGAATGGATCAAAACTTTTGTACATCAAAAAGTATCAGATTTTGTAATTTTTCTATGCAAAAATATCGGTAAACGACTCGGCGACGAAGCTTTTTGTAGAACTTCTCCGAAAAAAAACATGATTTGCGGTGTTATCTGCCATTCAAAAACTTTGCGTACACAATACACATTCTATGTAAAAAATACGTAACCCATACGTTGAGTTTTTGACATAATTTTATTAATTAAGGGGGTTTGTACTCATAAAAAGGCAGAATTTTTCGTGAAAAATAGAAATTTTAATTTAAAATTAGTGAAAAACCCCCTTAATTGAAAATTTATCTCGAGAACTCAACGTAGCGGTTATGTATTTTTTACACAGAATTTATATGCAAAGTTTGAAAGAAATCGGATAAGTAGTTTTTGAATGGCAGATAACACCGCAAATCATGTTTATTTTCGGAGACGTTCTATAGAAAGCTTCGTCACCGAGTCCTTTATCGATATTTTTGCATAGAAAAAATTACAGAATGTTATTTAGATGATACTTTATAGCGTACAAAAGTTTTGATCAATTCGCTTCAGGCAAAGTTCTAAAAAAAATCGCGAAGGAAAATATTTTTTTTTCGCGCTGAAACCCTTACCCCCCTTAAACAATTTTTTCCTTAATGAAGATAAAATAGTTTTTACCAAAATTATTCTTCACTAAGTATTTATAGTACACTTGAAGTTATTGACCGTTGTTTGTGAATGACCCACTTAAAATTTTTTCTTTAGCATAAGTTTTTAAATATCGTAGATAGGGCTTCAAGATGTTCTAGAAAGTTGTTCGTCTTGTCAAGATACATATCATTTCAGAAGAGATTCTCGCTCTATCTCTTGCGATTTAGAATTTATTGAGTATTTTTTGGTAACATTTGCAAAAGTTTAAAAAATTATAACTTTTAAACGGGCAAAAACGGGCAGTCAAGTCTAGAAATGCTGGATCAACACTATAAAACTCAAAAGAGTTCACTTGACTCTCGTTATCACCAGTACAGTTATAGATGATTTAAAAAAAACTATTGGTTTTTAAAAACTGTTCAATATCTTTGAAAATACTCGAGATAGGGAAATTTTTGCAATTAAAAATTGTGTATTTTGATCATAGAAATAACTTCGTAAAAAATATGAAATCCGTAGGAATGATAATTGAAAAGATATTTAAAAAAATATTTTTGGGGCATCCACATATAACGAGCTATAACTTCTTAAGCATTACATGATCATTATGCTATTTGAAGTAGAACACTTTATAGTGATGAACACCATGCAACACGACGTCGAATACGACAACATTAAAACCAAGATCCGCCTATATATGGACAAGGATATGACTGAAATTCGCCTGCATGGTTTGGCGCCGCCCACGAGGTCCGAGGACATTAAAAAATTCTTATTGGAATACGGTGAAGTGGAATCCGTGACGAATGACACCTAGAGAAACTTTTCCCCCGACAGTCTGGGACTCTTATGCTTTTATGGGCAGTAGAGGTTATATACGAAATTTATTTCCTGAACCAACTACGATAGAAACCTAGTGTGTTCGGAAAAGTTGTAGAAAATATTACTGCAAAAGAAATTGATGAAGACACCATATAACTATCTTTAATAGTTTTTGAGTTATGGAACATGTTATATGGAAGACCCCTTAACATTAGTTTTTTCATTTTAACTTTTTTAGTAATTCTACCACGTTCTTGGAAATTTCCACAAAGTTGTTAACAGTGTTGAATTACATATATTTGCAGAACAAAGTAACTTCCTATCTGTAGTATTTAAAAAGATTTTCCAAATTTACAGATACAACAGATAGGAAGTTACTTTGTTCCGCGAAAATGTGTGATTGGATACCACAAACAACTTTGTGGAAGATTCCAGAAACGTAAGAGAATCACTAGAAGAGTTATTATGAAAAAACTAATGTTAATGGATCTTCCATATAACATGTTCTATAGCTCAAAAACTCACACTCCGAAACAAGAATTAGTGATTTAGAAGAGAAAATTAATAATATGTATTGTTCACATTTTGGTTTGAATTTTATCCAACTTTGACATTCGAAAACACAATGGAATTTAATAAAAAATGATTATTGAGCATACACATTATAAACTATAGGGTATTAGTTAACATTCACAGAAGACCAGAAGTTTGAAAACGGCTTTATTGTATAACAAGTATGATCCAGAAATGTGTTGTTTTTGCGTATGAAATTTCATACGCTAGGACATAATGGGTTAAAGTTAGATATATGGTATCTTCATCAATTTCTTTTGCAGTAATATTTTCTACAACTTTTCCGAACACACTTGGTTTCTATCTTAGTTGGTTCAGGAAATAAATTTCGTATATAACCTCTACTGCCCATAAAAGCATAAGAGTCCCAGACTGTCGGGGGAAAAGTTTCTCTAGGTGTCATTCGTAACGGATTCCACTTCACCGTATTCTAATATGAATTTTTTAATGTCCTCGGGACCTCGTGAGCGGCGCCAAACCATGCAGGCGAATTTCAGTCATATCCTTGTCCATATATAGGCGCATCTTGTTTTTAATGTTGTCGTATTTGACGTCGCGTTGCATGGTGTTCATCACCATAAAGTGTTCTACCTCAAATAGCATAATGATCGTTATCAGTACTACATTTCTAGTATGATGTAGTTGGATGTGGAAAACTTCCATCTCACGTACTGTAGGTCTTATTCTAGTCTTACCTTAGTGCGCGCACTTTTTGCTTTACTCATCTTGGTTGTTTGAACCTGTTACGGGCGAAATTTGTTCATTTGCTCTTCTGTGAACAAGCACTGTGTCTGTATTTCGAGCTCCTTGTCTGTGCAAGATCGGGGGTAGACTCTACACATCATATATTTGTTCACATTGGAATCAAAATAAATAGAAATGCATTGGGTTTTCAATTGATGAAAATGCAATTTTCAATTTATGAGTAACATGATAAGAAAATTTGTTGAAAAAAGTAGGTGTATTGGTCGAATGATTTAATTTTACAGATACTTTCATTCCCCAAAAATTACATTACAAAAGATGTTTTCTGTGTAGGCACGAGTTACTTTTAAATTTCAACAAGTTATCATTTCACTAGCTGACACATGACCGCATTTTACTTTTAATTCTATCGCTGCATCCACGATAATCCACGTGTAGTGATAGCACACCAGAATACGAGAGAGTAGGGAACGGGAAACGAAACCCATCAGCGCCAGACGAACCATTTATTGAAAGCATATTTTTGTCGTGTTAATATTTTTATTCAATTCGCACACTGCACCGCAGAACGTCCAATAGGTTATCCGAATGTGGATCGTGGTAATCGAATCAATTATAATTATTTCCGGCTACTGCTGGCTGACGAGCGGGATTGATGCATGTCGTGTTCGTGCCTCGGCTAGATGGATCCGTAGATAAAAAAGGGCGTTGATAGGCGTGAGTTTGTGATGTTTGTCGATTTTTAAGCGCTTCACATTTTTTTTGCGCTGGTCACATTTTGCGGTAACGTTGTCTGTGATATATTCGATTTTTCATTTTTCGGTTTTACGCTTTCAATAAAAATTCAGTGAAAGCGATGAATTCGTGGATCGTAGCATTTTACGAAAACAAACCACGCACAAACTATTCTTATTGCTTACACATTTAAACGTTAAATAATTCAAAAGGCTCGCCTCCAAATCGTTTGCTTTTCGAGTGGTGCAACCACAAGCTATGCATTATCCTTTCCACTACATTTGCATTTGACTTCAACAACAACATCATCATCATCATTGAGCGGAAAAAATAGATCTGCCAAAAGGAGGAGCAAAACTTTGATTGCATTTTTATTCAATTCATTCTGCGCGCTTCGCTTCCCCGAGACAAAGGGGAGACTTTTAAAAGCGTATGGAACTGAACGGTTCCTGGGAGCTGTTCAAGTAACTAGGTGCAGATTCTGCAGAAGAAAAACAACGACCCTGTAATGCTTCAGGATGCAGGGCTAGTGCGCTTTGAGAAAGCCATCAGCTGGGAAAGCACACAAATTTGAATATTTTTGCGGAACATCAACATCGAAGAAATTCGGTAGCGGTCGCGCCATGAATCGTTTCGAGTTCGATGTTCAGGAGTTGGCGGAGATTGCATTCTGGCGAATTGCAACGAGTGCATTTGAATTATGTAGTAATGAGCGAAATATTCCAGTTGCATTATAGTTACAGAATTTTGGGGATGGCTTTGAGAATAAATCGTTTTGGGTTGAGTACAGGGGGGAATATTTAGTGCCGTCGAATGTCATTTTCGAGGTTTCTGAACTCACAATTGAATTTTGAAAATAACTTTTAGGAGTTTCTAAACTACCAAAGCTGAATAGTTAGTTGATATTCTTGTACTGTGTACAACGGAGATTCCGATGAACAAGAACAAAATAACGAGTACAGCTGTGTATGTTGTGATTTTATGGATTTGGTGACTACTTTTCCGTTTAATGCGACAACAACAATCCAAAATTCAAAACAGGATGACAGCAACTCCTGAACGGCAGTACCTCTGTGCTACACACAACAGAGTGCACCGCTCCAGACTGCTTCCACCATCATCCGATTGTCAGTGTCATTGGAATACAGTTTCAAACTAAATAAATACACCCCGAGCAGGAGTTTCGCTACCAGACCATCCATCCAAAAAGCAAAATCTTGTTTCATCACTTTCGAGTGGCATTAGCCTGGAGCCACGTGTAGAACTACAGATGGACAGCAAGACAGCCTCTGCTAGCAGCCACGGTCAGATCTCGGCTGTCGACGCTGTAGGGTGTACTGCTACAATACTGGGCACTGGGGTACGATGCCTAAGCTTAGCGAGCCATTTGCATATAGTCTCAGTTACATACAGGGAAAAACAACTAAACTCAGGAGTAGATGAGTAGATGCCAACAAACAAAAATCATCTATGTTGTACGGTGGCCGGTTTGAGAAAAACTGCCGCACTGATACGATACGACATCAGCTGGTGGTGTTTTACTACGTTAGAGCAGAGCGTAAGGTGAAATAAATTGGTTTTCAAGCACAGTCGTAGCGTAGCGAATTTGTTATTCTGAAAAATGGTGTGAAGGAAATCAGTTTGGGAGTTTTAAAGTTTCGCGAGAACGACAGTCAATGTAGTTGTAGCTATAAATTAACGTTGTATAGCTACAAAAGGAACAGTTGACGGCATCGGGGGTTGAGTGGAAAGCGTGATCGGTTAAAATCTGTGGTCATTAAAGCGGCTCGACATATGACAGTTTTCGGCACAGCACTTTTTGAGTTCGTTTTGTGGTCGCAAAGCCCTGTGCAAAATTTGAGAGCGCACAGTTGGGCCGGGCCGGTCAAAACCTCCCGAATTTATTGTCGATTTTCACACCTTTTATAATTTCTAATAGAAAATCATCTCAGGAATTGCATGGTGTATTTCGATTTGAGAAATAATGAGTATTAAAAAAGTTACCAATAAAATCAATATAACTATTAGGGTGGGGCGTTGTTATATGGAAAAACGTAATCTTAGCCACATCAACCGAGCACAGCACTTTTTTGGTACCTTTTGGGGTCCCAAACAACTGTGCAAAATTTGGGGTCGATTGGTGTTGACCCGGCGTGGCGCATTGCGTTTGAAATTTGTATGGAGATTAGTATGGGAAAACCTACATTTTTGCATTTTTAATTCTATAGACTACAATTCTTCCTGTAGTATGCCAACAAATAGATAGAAGTATAGTCCAGGATATGCTGAACAACTTTGACGAAGGATGTATGGTGCTAGAATGTCTCTAAGCCAAGTTATAGCTGTTCAAAATTCGATACATCGAATTAAATGCCAAAAATCAGTTTTATTGCCAACACTGCGGGTGTACCAATGGTATTTCATATAGCATTCCAAAATAACATTATATATTTTATATTTACCACATTGGAATGTTTGGATGAATTATTCAAAAGCCTTAGCTCAATTTCATGAGCGCAGGTAGTTGAGCAATAGGGCGTAGTGAGGGGTGAGGGGGGGGGGGACTTTAATATGCAGAAATTCGAACTGGAATGTTGTCGAGTTGGAATGTTCAGACGAATTATTTCAAAACATTTACACAATGTCCTACGCATAATAGTAACGATGAAATAAAACATACTGCATTCTTTTGCCTTGACTTTTATCAATAGAAGTTACGTTACAGACTGAATCAACATATGTCCAGTTGATATGTCAGAGGATTGCATTGAATATATTTCAGTTTAATACGCACTATGATTTGATGGGATGGTCATTTCGATGCTGTTCGATCACCTGAAGCAAAAATTGATGTAGGGATCTGGTGGATTTCATGTTGAAATCCAGAAATTAGATTCATGCCTCGTGATCGAACAGCATAGAAATGAGCATGCTATCAAATCATGCATATTATACCGAAATATAATCTTCTGACACATCAACTCAACATCAGTTGATTCAGTCTGTAACATAACTTCTATTGATAAAAGTCAAGGCAAAGGGATTAAGTATGTTTTATTTCATCGTTACTTTTATGCGTAGGACAATGTTGAAATGTTTTGAAATAATTCGTCTGAACATTCCAACTCGACAACATTTCAGTTCGAATTTCTACATATTAAAGCCCCCCCCCCCCTCACCCCTCACTACGCCCTATTGCTAAACTACCTACGCTCATGAAATTGAGCTAAGGCTTTTGAATAATTCATCCAAACATACAAATGTGGTAAATCTAAAATATATTATGTTATTTTGGAATTCTATATTAAATTCCATTGGTACACCCGCAGTGTTGGCAATAAAACTGATTTTTGGCATTTAATTCGATGTATTGCACTTTGAACAGCTATAACTTGGCTTAGAGACATTCTAACACCATACATCTTTTGGCAAAGTTGTTCAGCATATCCTGGACTATACTTCTATCTATTTGTTGGCTTACTACAGGAAGAATTGTAGTCTTTAGAATTAAAAATGCAAAAATGTAGCTTTTCCCATACTAATCTCCATACAAATTTCAAACGCAATGCGCTACGCCGGGTCAAAACCAATCGACCCCAAATTTTGCACAGTTGTTTGGGACCCCAAAAGGAACCAAAAAAGTGCTGTGCTGAAAAAACGATTATTTTGCCCCACCCTAATAACTATGTTGTTTAACGCGGACTTATTTACATTCAGAGTGTCATCTCTTTATCGGTAAAAGCGTGTTAAAGGATCTCTCCTAGTACAACTGACGTAGAATTTTATTTAGTTTTCAAAAATCATAGTGCCATCTCGCGCCGTTTTGCGCCGAAGGTTGATATTTGGACATTTGTAAAATTAGCTATTTGCATGGAGACGCATGGTATTTCTTGATTTCATGAGGTTTTGAATTATTATTCACCGGTGAATTTCTTTTTCTGAACGCTGCTTGTAAATTCAGGGTTTGGGCGATTTCCTTGATACAAATATAAGTATGCCTTAACCGTCTTGCAACTATGACGGCTGTTCGGCCATCTGTGGAAGCTGTCCTTCAATGTCAGCTTCTTTCACCGAACAGCCTAGATAAGCCGTGTACCGACACTACAGTGGTTGTTTCAACCGGCTAAGAATTACACTGCGGACTACTTGTTCCAGTGGTAAAAATCCACCAAACAGGGAACTCAATTCCATAGTGTCATGCGACCCGTGCTATGGGTAAAATTGTTGAGGGGGTTTAAAATATTGTCAATGGCGAACGGAGCCTGGGAAGAGTTGGGCAAACTCCCCAGTATGCTGCATTACGCAGCGGAACGTTCACTCTACGCACCGAAATTTTTTTCACCGATGTTCCGCTTAATTTTGCCGAATTTTAGTTGGCTGGGGTTTTGCTGAGACTCTCGGTTGATGGTAGTTCGGTGAAGTTTTGTTGAGTTTCGAATATCAAATTTTGATGTGTACAGATGAACCTGCCCAGAGGCCGTGTGGTAGAGCCACTGGGGTCCTGCTCCCATGTCGTAGGAGGCAACTGAAAGTAGGAAACCCTAAGTCAAGGTGTAGTTCTGTGCCGAGGACTTGATGACTGGAGGGTCTAAAATATGCCAGTCGCGCACGGAGCATTTTGGGTTTTGCCCTTACTGTGTTATGCGAATCTCTGACACAGTGAACCATTATTTTTTTCGCAAATCGTGGGAGTCAAATAATCGTGTCCCATTTAAACCTGATATGGCTCGCTATATGCGTTAACATTCAAACTCGCATGGTGTCCTCTAGTTGTTGTGCAATTTATGTTGGAAATGAAATGTACAGTTCTCTAATCAACAATGGTTAGAATAGCACAAATCAATCTCCAGCATAAACGTACAGCAACTATGAATTTATTTCGATTCATGCAGGAAGGTAAAGTTTCCATAGCAATGGTTCAAGAACCGTATTTCCATAAAGCAAACTTCTATTTTGGAAAGTTACTTAACACTGCCTTCAATGCTTACAACAAGACAGGAATGACTAACCCACGTGAAATGCCTCGTGCTTGCATTCTTGCAAATAAGGCTATTGACGTGTGTCTTATATCGGAGCTCACAACTCGCGATATCTGTGTTGTCACAGTTACACTGACTGCCGGAAACGTAGACAATATATATATATATATATATATATATATATATATATATATATATATATATATATATATATATATATATATATATATATATATATATATATATATATATATATATATATATATATATATATATATATATATATATATATATATATATATATATATATATATATATATATATATATATATATATATATATATATATATATATATATATATATATATATATATATATATATATATATATATATATATATATATATATATACAGGGTGTTTGGTTCATGGTTAAGAATCTCTCGGGGGGTGATAGACAGCCATATTTGGAGAAAAAAATTGTTCTACACATACCATCAAATCTCAACCGTCACAGAGTTATTGAACTTTTTGTGTAAAAAACTTATTTGTCTTAAAATACCTCTAACTTTAAAAGTATACTTTGTATTTTAAATGTTTCAGTTCCATTCGAAAGGTGAGAAAATTTCCTATTGAATGGTGTTCTCATATCTTTTAAGTAATTAGTTTTAATTACCTTTTAGCTGTAAAGTAGTTAAAAGTTAGTGTTTTTGAGGTGGTTTTTGCTAATTTTCTCGAAATAATGAAGTATGATTATAGAAATATCCATTATCCAAAAGTTGGGTTTTAGGACGATTCATAATTTGTTCTTGGACGTCATATTTCTATCTCTTCTCATTTCTTTGTAATTTCATTACTATACTTTTCCTGTAACCGACTTGCAAGTGCTTAAAAGACTCTAATCTAAAAAATATGTTTTATATCGTTATTTACAAGATTTCATTGGAAAGCTGAGAAAATGTATCAGTGTATGTACAAATATCTTTTAGTTAAATGTACTAAATGATTTTTTACTAACGAAATAACTCAAAATTTGTGTTCTTTGGAGAGTTTTTTAGTTATTCTAATTATTAATCAACAAAATTTATCGTTACTATTGTTCATTTGATGCCCCTTAATGTTCTCTATAACTTTTTATTAGACACTTTGTCTATATCTCTTTTCATTTTGCTGCTATTTAATAGTTAACACAGCATGAGCTCGCCACAAATGTAGTGGGTTCGAAATCGTTATTTTTGCATATGAAACGATGTGATAAAAACGATTTTGCGTCGAAACCAAAAGAGATAATTGAATGGAGTCAAAGAAAGAACTGTAGAACTTGCTGAGATGCATTATTTTCATGATAATAATGGTGATGTTTATTATTTACTATTTTAAGAAAATTAACGAAAATGCTAATAATAGCACTAACTTTAAACTAATTTACTTTTAAAAGAATACTAAATTCACTTAACTGAAAGGTATTAATACATTTTTCACTGTAAAATTTCCTGGCTTTCGAATAAAAAGAAAAAAAGTACAATAAGTGCCATAATTTTTCAATTAGAGCTGGTACTAGTGAAAATGAGATAAAAATATCCAAGTTGAATAACCCAAAATCATGAAAATAAGAAAAGGTAAGTGTATCATGTCAAAGAACGAATTAAGCAGCTCATTAAGACTAATAATCTGAATTATTAAAATGATGAGGTTAACTATTAGGATTTTCAAGAAATGAACGAAAAATCGTTTAAAATTGTTTAATTTTCAATAAATTACTTTAAAAAAGCTACTTAAACTCATTAGCTGAAACATGTAAGGGCATTACTCAATGCCAAATTTTCTCACCTTTCAAATGGAACTGAAACATTTAAAATACAAAGTATACTTTCAAAGTTAGAGGTATTTTAAGACAAATAAGTTTTTTACACAAAAAGTTCATAACTCTGTAACGGTTGAGATTTGATGGTATGTGTAGAACAATTTTTTTCTCCAAATATGGCAGTCTGTCACCCCCGAGAGATTCTTAACCATGAACCAAACACCCTGTATATATATATATATATATATATATATATATATATATATATATATATATATATATATATATATATATATATATATATATATATATTATATATATATATATATATATATATATATATATATATATATATATATATATATATATATATATATATATATATATATATATATATATATATATATATATATATATATATATATATATATATATATATATATATATATATATATTTTCAATTCGTTTATTTGATAAGGCAGGTTTGCGTTAGCTTAAAGGTGCCAATTTTGTTTTGTTTTACATTTTAAATTACTTAAAACTAGGGGCTTACATATTGATTTTGAAATTAAACTAAGGCTAATTTATAGCTATACATATACACAAGGGGGTAGTATAATTTTCGTAAGATTAGAGGGGTCATTTAGTTTTTATGGCAATACGGTTTGACATTTTTAGCAATGAGATTATTGGAGCAAATAATGTTTAACTAAGGGGGAAATTTTTTACGACTATCTTAAAAGTAGAAATAATTAGAGGGCGTGATTAAATTTTGTAAAGATTCGGAGACATTAATTAGAGTTATTTTATGTGGTAGTAGAGTTGGGCATTTTGAACGAGATCATATAATATAATAGTTAAAACTAGAAAAGGCAAGAAGAGCTAAATGCTTCATGAAGATATTTGGGGGGGGGGGGGGGGGGGGAAGGGGTGTTACTTCTGTGTATAAGAGTCAGGGGAAGTAGGGTGGACAAACATGGCAGGGGGAGAACATTATTTCAGTTTCAGACTTCGGGAGATCAACGGATGGATTACAGAATCAGGGTGGTCTTCATCAGGAAGAATCATGTACTGGGACGCCGGGTGGTCGTTCT
This sequence comes from Topomyia yanbarensis, assembly GCF_030247195.1. Taxonomy (NCBI): domain Eukaryota; kingdom Metazoa; phylum Arthropoda; class Insecta; order Diptera; family Culicidae; genus Topomyia; species Topomyia yanbarensis. Next base: position 109,660,228 of record NC_080671.1, read on the forward strand.
CGAGATGGCAGGGGTTTCTCCAGACGATTTCGTAGTGCGGCTCAGATGTTGATCGGCTACATTTCGAGTTGTGCGTGTGATGTTCGTGCTTTAGGTCCCGTGTTTGTTGGCTCATTCGACAGGGATGTTTTGTGTCGCCTTGGAGTCGCATCAAACCATCGTGGGTGTATGGTACAGGTGGAAGAGAGCGCTTCTGAGAATGACAAGGAAAAAGGGGCAGTTAAAGTTGGATATTGATGGTTTTTATGAAGGTGTATATAAGGGACATATAGAGGACATCGCGGCTTGCCAACACATCTCGAACCGGGACGTTGGGTGGTCTTCCTCGGGCCCGGAGGGTGTCCATAAGCCGAGACCTGGCGGAACTGTACTCGGTGCACGCCCAGACTATGTGCTCTATATCGTGATAACCGTCGCCAGAAGCGCAGATACCACTCTCCACGAGCCCAATACGTCGGAGATGTGCATCCAGCGTGTAATGGTTCGCCATGAGTCGGGACATCACACGAATGAAGTCACGACCCACATCCATCCCCTTGAACCAAGGTTTCGTCGATACCTTAGGGACTATCGAATGTAGCCACCTTCCTAGCTCCCCATTGCTCCACGAGGTTTGCCAACTTTCGAGGGTTCTCTGATGAGTAATACTGAAAAATTCGTGGAAGCAAATTGGTCTTTCAAAAACGTCACCTTCAATGGCACCCACCTTAGCTAAGGAGTCCGCCTTCTCATTGCCCGGAATGGAGCAATGAGAAGGGACCCACACCAAGGTAATCTGGAAAGATTTGTCAGATAAAGCACTCAGTAGCTCCCGTATTTTCCCCAAAAAATACGAGGAATGCTTTCCATGTTTCATCGAGCGAATAGCGTCAATAGAACTCAGACTATCCGAGACGATGAAGTAATGGTCTGCGGGTAATGTGTCAATGACTCCAAGGGTATACTGAATAGCAGCTAGTTCTGCGGCGTAAACTGAAGCAGGGTCACTGAGTTTGTAGGAGGCGGTGGACTTTTGATTGAAAATACCGAAGCCAGTGGACCCTTCGAGGTTTGATCCGTCAGTATAAAACATCTTAGAACAGTCGACTTCTCGGAATTTATTATAAAAAATATTTGGAACCACTTGTGGGCGTATATGGTCCGGAATTCCAATAATCTCATCTTTCATGGATGTGTCGAAGAAAACAGTAGATTCAGAAGTATTTATGAAATGCACACGGTTGGGATTGTAAGAAGAAGGATTAATATTTTGCGCCATGTAGTCAAAGTACAGGGACATAAAACGGGTCTGAGAATTGAGCTCAACAAGCCTTTCGAAATTTTCAATCACCAACGGGTTCAAGATATCGCATCGAATGAGCAATCGATATGAGAGTTCCCAAAATCGATTTTTCAGCGGGAGAACGCCCGACAGGACTTCGAGACTCATCGTATGGGTCGACTGCATGCACCCTAAGGCGATACGCAAACAACGATACTGAATTCTTTCGAGTTTGATGAAATGTATGTTCGCGGCGGATCGAAAGCAGAAGCATCCGTATTCCAGTACCGACAGTATCGTTGTTTGATACAACCTAATTAGGTCTCCTGGGTGGGCACCCCACCATGTTACGGATATTGTACGAAGAAAGTTGATCCTTTGTTGGAATTTCTGTTTCAGATACCGAATAGTACCTTTCTAGTCGAACCAGACCCCTAGATATTTTACTGTGAAGACCTGAGCGATGGTTTGACCCATTAATAGAAGCTGTAGTTGTGCTGGTTCACGTTTCCTAGAAAATACAAATAGCTCAGTTTTCTCCGTGGAGAATTCGATACCCAGCTTAATAGCCCAAGCCGACAAATTGTCCAAGGTATTCTGTAATGGTCCTTGTAGATCGACAGCTTTGGGTCCCGTAACAGACACCACGCCATCGTCTGCAAGTTGTCTTAACGTGCAGGAATTGTCAAGACATTCATCAATGTCGTTGACGTAGAAATTGTATAACAGGGGGCTTAGACATGAGTCCTGGGGAAGGCCCATGTAGCTAAATCGTGATGTCGATAAGTCACCATGTGAAAAATGCATGTGCTTTTCCGACAACAAGTTTAGTAAAAAGTTGTTTAAAGTCGCTGAAAGACCATGCTGGTGCAGCTTCTCTGAAAGAATGTTGATAGAAACTGAATCAAAAGCCCCCTTTATATCTAGGAACACTGATGCCATCTGCTCTTTACTAGCATAGGCCATTTGAATTTCGGTTGAGAGCAACGCAAGACAATCATTCGTCCCTTTGCCTTTGCGAAAGCCAAATTGTGTATCTGACAGTAAGCCATTTGCTTCGACCCAATTGTCGAGGCGGGATAGGATCATTTTCTCGAACAACTTCCGGATACAAGATAGCATTGCGATCGGTCGATACGAATTGTGGTCGGAGGCTGGTTTTCCTGGTTTTTGGATGGCGATGACCTTCACTTGTCTCCAATCGTGTGGGACAATGTTAGCCTCAAGAAACTTATTAAATAAGTTCAACAAGCGTCTCTTGGCAGAGTCTGGCAGATTCTTCAACAAGTTGAATTTGATTCTGTCTGGCCCTGGAGCTTTATTGTTACACGACAAGAGAGCAAGTGAGAACTCCACCATCGAAAAAGGTGTTTCGTTCGCGTTATCGTGACGGGACGCGGCGCGGTAGATCTTCTGTGCCGGGGCGGAATCCGGACAAACCTTCTTGGCGAAATCGAATATCCAACGGTTTGAATATTCCACGCTCTCATTAGTACTGTTTCGATTTCGCATACGTCGGGCTGTTCCCCAAAGAGTGCTCATCGATGTTTCTCTCGTTAATCCGTCGACGAACCGGCGCCAATAACCGCGTTTTTTGGCTTTCATCAAACTCTTCATTCGCTTGTCTAACGTCGCGTACTGTCGAAAACTAGCGGGTAACCCGTCGTTCCGGAAGGTCTTAAACGCGGCGGCCTTCTCTGCGTACACGTCTGAGCACTCTTTATCCCACCAGGGATTGGGAGAACGTTTTTGTATGTTCGCGCCGGGTACTGGCTTAGTCTGAGCTTGATTCGCGCTGTCGAGAATCAAGCCAGCCAAAAAGCTGTACTCTTCCTCCGGAGGAAGTTCTTGAGTAGATTCGATGTGGTCGGATATCGCGGCAGCATAGCTCTTCCAATCGATATTTCGTGTGAGGTCATACGAAATATTGATTGTTTCCAATGTCCTTGAGCCGTTATTGATTGAGACTATGATCGGCAGATGGTCGCTACCGTGGGGATCAGGGATTACCTTCCACGCGCATTCTAACTTTAGCGAGGTCGAGCAAAGGGATAAATCTAATGCGCTTGGGCGCGCTGGTGGGGGAGGAATCCGTGTCATTTCACCCGTGTTTAGAATTGTCATGTTGAAGTTGTCGCAAATATTGTGAATTAAAGAGGAACGGTTATCATCATAAAGGCAACCCCATTCCGTACCGTGAGAGTTAAAGTCGCCTAAAACTAGTCGCGGTGCAGGCAGGGATTCTATGATGTCATGTAGCCGGCGATGCCCAATCGCGGTGTTGGGGGGAATATATATGGAAGCTATGCAAAGATCTTTGCCTTTGGTTGTTACTTGACAAGCGACAACTTCAATACCTGTTATCGAGGGAAGGTTAATTCTGTAGAAGGAATAGCGCTTTTTGATCCCCAAAAGCACTCCTCCATAGGGGGTGTCTCGATCCAGGCGAATAATATTAAAGTCGTGGAAGTTGAGATCTATGTCGGAAGTTAACCAAGTTTCACATAATGCAAATGCATCGCAACTCAAATTATTTATTAAAATTTTGAAGGAATCGATTTTCGGGATGATACTTCTGCAATTCCACTGTAGAACAGTGATCAAATCCGTGACCTCGTTCGATGAGTTAGCCATCGAGGGATACAATCGCTGAAAGGAGGGGCCATTTAGCAGTCAACTGCTTCAAAAATGTTCTTACTGTAGGGAGAAAAGCTAACATAAGACTTTTAATAGGATCAGTTATATTGAAAGTTTTTATTATCCAGTCCACAATGTCCGAGAGTTTGATAATTCCAGTGCCGCGATTATTCTCGAACTGAAACAGAGGAACACTTGTGATTTTTGATGTTCCGGGAAGTGCTGGGAACTCCTTCTCTGAGTTTAATCCTCCGAGACCAGGAGCTAATTGCTTCGGTTTGGTTGCAACACTTCCAATAGATGTGACTTTCTGAGTCCCGTCAAGGGATACCTTCTGGCCTTTACAACGAACTTTAGGAGAGGAAATGTTCCTCCTCTTCCTATAACTTCTAGGCGCCCTAGTAGATGTTCCCTCTTGTGGGTCATCAGCCTCGCCCTCGTTAGGAGGCAAGTGAGCATAGATGTTTGTTGAGGTTGGTGGTGTAGCTTTCTTTAGCATTTCTGCAAAAGAACGTTCGGATCGTCCAGCAAGGGAACGTTTTAGTTTATCCCCGCGTAGTTTGTACGCGGGACATGCCGAGATATCATGCAGATTCTCTGCACAGTAAGGACACTTCTCAGCATTCTTACTGCACGAATCATCTAGATGATTCTCCCCGCATTTTCCACAGCGGGCCTTATTGCTACAATGGGTGGCTGTGTGACCCAATTGTTTACACTTTGTGCAATTCATGACCCGCGGCACAAACAGACGCACAGGCAGACAAACCTTGTGCAAGAGGACGTAATTTGGCAAAGCGGTACCAGCGAAGGTCAACCGATAAGAGTTTGATTGGGGGTACGTTTTTGAACCATCCCCCGCAACTACTACTGAGTGCAAACGCTTGCACTCGAGTATTTTCACTGGCTGAAGTAAGCGGTCTCTGAAACGGCCAACCCCGTACTGCAGCAGATCCTCGCATGTCAAACTGTCATCGGTGACAACGCCTTCAGACTGTACTTTCACAGCTGGAATATACACGTGATAGTCCTTCGTAAAGTGCTCGCAGCAAGCAATATCGTTTGCCTGCTTTGAGTTAGTCAGCACGACCCTCAGCCTGTCTGAGCGGACCTTTTTTATTTCGATCACAGCCGAGAACCGTTCCGTTAGGTCTTTTGAAATCTGTAATAGATTCAGCGATTTTGTTTTGGGCCGAAAGAAGACCACAAAGGGACCGGTCGAGAGCTCTGGATATTGTTTGGGTCGGGGGAGAGCCTTAGGAGTCGACTCGATCTCCATTTGGCCATCCGGGGAGGAAGCCATCGACACCGTCAACGCACGGGGTCAGCACCCGCGCAGACGGGAAAAAGCCGTAAATGTATCAAAAAGGTAGATTTCACTTATCTGTATACTCGTTTCCCACGACGCACCAGTCCAGCTTAAATAGCTGGTTATTGTTCAATCCTCGCTTTACGAACAAAAGGTTGAGGAATGTGGCCTAACGGTTAACACACGCACAAAAGAAAATAAAAGTCCAAACCGAAGAGGCAGAGAATGGCAAAATAACCTTGAACGCGGATTACTGCACTGTTCTTTTTCCAACAGACCGAAAACAAAACACTTCTATCTCGATCGAGCGATGCGTAGAGACTGATATATATATATATATATATATATATATATATATATATATATATATATATATATATATATATATATATATATATATATATATATATATATATATATATATATATATATATATATATATATATATATATATATATATATATATATATATATATATATATATATATATATATATATATATATTTATATATATATATATATATTTGTTCAGCATATCTACCGCATAACGAGTCATCTCCTTCTGGTCCAAGCTAGTGATCGCGTGCCGAACCCAAATTGAAGAACTAAGCATTGTTAACACTATCTACCTTGTCTCGGTGCCCGGACATTGCGGTATTACTGGAAATGAATGGGCTGACGAATTGGCCAGGGCAGGTTCAGCGATTGGCTTCGTTGGTCCTGAGCCCGCGCTGCCAATTTCGACAAGTTGGATAAGGGAAAAAATGCGGTCCTGGGCTTCGCCAGAGCACCGCAATTAATGGAGAAATCTACAAACGTGTCGCCAAACAAAGGCGTTTCTATAACAACCGTGCCCAGTGATTTCGAGAAATCTCCTACATTTTTCGAAGCTCCACTGCGGCATGTTGACCAGGGCTTTAAATGGCCACTACAAACTCAATTATCACATGGCAACTATTCAGTGTGCTGAGTCTTTTTCATGTGATCTTTGTGAATCCGACTACGGAACCTATATATATATATATATATATATATATATATATATATATATATATATATATATATATATATATATATATATACATATATATATATATATATATATATATATATATATATATATATATATATATATATATATATATATATATATATATATATATATATATATATATATATATATATATATATATTTGTTCAGCATATCTACCGCATAACGAGTCATCTCCTTCTGATGATTTCAAAAGCGTTGTATCATATTGCAGCAGAAATGGGCTTCCGCTCATTATCGGCAGTGATGCGAATGCTCATCACATCATTTGGGACAGCTCAGACATCAATCTGATAGGCTCTGAACTGATGGAGTACATTAGTAGTAGAAATCTCCATATTCTGAATGTGGAAAACCGACCAACTTTTGCAAGATCTGGGAGGGAGGAGGTGTTAGACATAACACTTTACTCTGATAGAATTTTGCATGAGCTGGGAAATTGGCAGGTTCCAAATGAAACTGAACCATCTCTATCCGATCATAAATATACATTTTTTCAATCATTTTGATGTCACCTTCAATGTGGTAACATATCGTAATACTAAATCTACAAACTGGGACCTCTTTTTGGAAAACTTGGCGACTAAATTTCATGGATATTTTCCAACAATTAGTCAACTAGACGACTTAGATGACGTCGTGGATACGACAAACTCATTCATATTAGCATCCTACGAAGAAGCTTGTCCACTTCGTACTGTTAAATCGACTAGGGGAACCCCTTGGTGGAGGGCTGAGCTTGAAAGAATAAAGAAAGTTATGAGAAGCTTGGAACGTGCGTCAGCGTGATGACTCCAAGGCTTTCAGGTCAGATGGTAGTGCATATAAGAAATGTCATAGATCTGTAGAACGGGCTGACTGGCAAAACCTATGCACTAATGTCTCTAGTCTGAACGAGGCTAGCAGGTTAAATAAAATTCTCTCCAAATCGAATGATTTTCAGATGAACTCCTTAAAAACCAGAGATGGTGTTTATGTGACGGACGAAAAAGATGTTCTTAATTGTCTCTTCGACACACACTTATCAATGTTCACACATCTCATTCTGGTGATTCGGGCTCGTGGGCGTTAGCACGCACATTGGTTTCCACTGAATCGGTCAAGTGGGCAGTTGACAGCTTTGCTCCATACAAATCACCCGGAAAAGATGGAATACTTCCCGTGCTACTGCAAAAGGGATTTGATATTCTTAAACATGTTTTGAAAAAGATTTTGCTTTCCAGTCTTGCTACCGGGTATATCCCGAAAGCATGGCGAGAAATAATTTATTCCCAAATGGGAGCGCTCAAGCTATGAAGAAGCCAAGAGTTTTAGGCTTATCAGCTTAAGTTTTTTTCTTCTGAAAGCTTTGGAACGGATAATCGATCATCACATCAGGAACGTTAGTTTAGTTGAATATCCACTGCACAAAATGCAACATGCATATCAGTGTGAGAAGTCCACGATTACTCTGCTTCACGATGTTGTTTACAACATTGAGAAGGCCTTCTCGCTCAAGCTAGATTGCTTGGATGTATTCCTAGATGTTGAGGGTGCTTTTGACAATGTGTCCTTCCAGTCTATTCTGGAAGCGACGCGCGGTCATGGGATATCTGCATGTATCTCGGATTGGATAGACACAATGCTTAGTAACCGCATACTTTGCTTGTCACTGCGACAGGCTGAGATACGGAAGTTGAGTGTTTGCGGTTGTCCTCAGGGTGGCGTTCTGTCACCTTTGTTATGGAACTTGGTAGCCGACGGCTTGTTGAAGAAACTCAATGAGCTTGGATTTCCAACCTACGGGTTTGCTGACGAATACTAATTACTGGATTTTGCATCGGAACAATCTTTGACTTAATGCAACAGGCATTAAGAGCTGTCGAAGTGGTTTCGACAAGTTAAATTATCAGTTAACCCAAGCAAAACTTCAAACTTTTCAAGAAGAAGCGAATAACAACCGGGGTTCGTCCCTTGCAGTTCTTTAATTCTGAGCTACTGTGTGCAGATCAAGTCAAATACGTTGGAGTTATATTGGATTCCAAACTGAATTGGTCTGCTCACATTGAGTTCAGAGTGAAGAAAGCGTGCATGGCCTTCGGGCAGTGCAGACGAACTTTTGGAAAGACCTGGGGTCTCAAACCTAAATACATCTATTGGATTTACACGACAATTGTACGTCCAATACTGTCATACGGATGCCTTGTGTGGTGACTGAGGGGAGAGGTGGTGACAGTCCAGTCAAAGCCAAACCATCTGCAAAGAATGGCGCTCATGGCGTTGACTGGTGCTTTCACCACGACTCCTACTGCTGCTCTTGAGGCACTTCTAAATATCAAACCATTACACATACACTTAAAACAAGAAGCACTATCATGTGCATACAGACTGCAGGTTACTGGGCTTTGGAACAGTAACCATGTTGATCTTGCTACCAGTCATACACGATTGTGGTCAGAAATGGTTACATGGGGTGAAGATATTCTTGCTCCCAGCGGTATTACACTCACATGTAGTTTTCCCTCTCGAGAGGAGTGGCTTTATGGAAAGACAACAATAAACGCAAGTGGTCTGTTACACTGACGGTTCTCTGATGGAGGGACGTGCTGGTGCTGGTGTCTACTGTCGTGAAATGAGATTGGAGCAATCTCACTCACTAGGCAGATACTGTATTGTATTCCAAGCAGAAATCTTTGCGATTATGTGCGGGGTACAATCGGCCCTTCAACTGAGTTTGTCCGGCAGAGTTATAAACTTCTGCTCCGATAGTCCGGCTGCAATCAAGGCCCTTAGCTCAGACAAATCCTGGTCCAAGCTAGTGATCGCGTGCCGAACCCAAATTGAAGAACTAAGCATTGTTAACACTATCTACCTTGTCTCGGTGCCCGGACATTGCGGTATTACTGGAAATGAATGGGCTGACGAATTGGCCAGGGCAGGTTCAGCGATTGGCTTCGTTGGTCCTGAGCCCGCGCTGCCAATTTCGACAAGTTGGATAAGGGAAAAAATGCGGTCCTGGGCTTCGCCAGAGCACCGCAATTAATGGAGAAATCTACAAACGTGTCGCCAAACAAAGGCGTTTCTATAACAACCGTGCCCAGTGATTTCGAGAAATCTCCTACATTTTTCGAAGCTCCACTGCGGCATGTTGACCAGGGCTTTAAATGGCCACTACAAACTCAATTATCACATGGCAACTATTCAGTGTGCTGAGTCTTTTTCATGTGATCTTTGTGAATCCGACTACGGAACCTCATATGATCTGATATGCAACTGTCCAGCGGTAGCGCAATTGCGATTTCGTGTCTTCGGCCGTCCTTATATAGACGAAACCATGTTTGGACGACTGAAACTCAGAGACATACTAAAGTTTCTTATTCAATGTGGTAAAGAGCTTTAGGCTTATTCGCAGGCAAGTTGAACTACTTGTGAGTTTAATTCACCTGTTGTTTATTTTTGTTTTTGTACTGTTATTTTTCCCACTCTTCCAATTCTACTTCCCCACACCTTCTTGTCCTTTCCTTTCGCTCAGGAAATGATGAAAGCACACGGCAAGGCACAAATCCCCGACTACATACGGGGAACGTGCCATGGAGAATATATGGAGAAATCAATTATTTTGCATTTACGTTGCTAAAGATCGCTATTTCACTCAATATGAAAAACTAGCTTTATAAAACTATAGTTCAAACCTTGGTTAATAACTTTGTCGCAGACAATAACTACCTACGAGTTTTCAAAAAATAGTTATAACGATTTTAAAACGTAGGGTTCAATCTAAATGCAGAAATTTATTATTTCTTCCAACACTGTCAGTTCACCACCGACACCGATTCTTTAAACTTAAATAAATGAGAATATGGTCATCGCAGAGACTTGGTACCTTTGAATGAAATATTCAGAATAAATTGCTGTATAACATCTATGTAGTCAGAAAATGAAATGACGAGGAGGGGGAGAGGGGGGGGCTTGTGTACTCCCCAGTCCTCTTTTTGATAGTTTAGCATAACATAAGGAGTAAATCTTCAACGCAGGTTTATACCGCTGCAATAGAAATTAATCTTACGTGTTTGAGTACTACTATTTAAAAGCTCTGTTGTTATCTCATTTAAAATGGTTCAACGGTTTATAAGTTTTACATATTTTAAAACCCTATTTCTTAGACGTTCAGAGACAGAATTTAAAAAAAAATCAAATATTGTATATTAACAATAAAGTCCACTCCCGCAAATCCCATACGAATCACAAAGGACATAAATGTAACGCCATCTGTGGACGACGAAAAATGATTTTAATTTCAATAAATAATCATTCTGCGATTAGCGTGCGCCGTAGAATGAAATGTCAAACGCGCCCAAGAAGTAGAAGAGAAAGGTGGGCAAATTGTTCATTTCCTAATGTGTTGGTATTTTGTCCAAAACATTGAGTATGCTGCCAAGCCTGCGCAACGTAAGAATCAATAGATGGAAAAAAATAATAGTGGAGCTCAGTTTTGAGTATTTCGGAGGTTTATCGGTGTAATTTGTTTTTGCATCATCTGCATTTTAAGGATACTACTTTAAGCTATCCGAATCATGTCCAGTTGCGTTAGAAAAAACTATCCCAAGTACATGTAGGCAGAGAAAGAGATTTCCAGCATTTTTGTCAGCGAAATATTTTTTTGTTTCCTTTTTCCTGTAAACTGTGTGTCTTAATGAACTGGTCAGACTATGCAATGATCGTTATCTCCGGTATTAAAATACGATCATTAGAAAGTACTCAGTAGCTTTCTTCTGCTGGAGAGATAATAAATCCAAAAGATTTTTCTCCCTAATCTAGAAATGTTGCTACATCTGCTATAATGTATTGTACTGTAATGAGAACTGCCATTACGTACTACAAAATTTACAGTGTACTAGTATCCTTTTGTGTCATGGCGGCGCTAGTGTGGTGTCTTTTAAGATATGCACAAGTGAACTATATTGATATTTTACAATATTCGAAAAAATGCATATCTATAGATTCCTTGAAATCTCAGAAGTATTTCTATTGACGTTTTCGTTTGAGAATCTAGAAACGAAACTAGGATAGTTACTTCAAATAAATGTTTTTTGATGAAATTGAGTTAGGTTCACTCAAAACAGTGCTGATATTAGGAAAACTGAAATATACTTCCCATACTCCATTTACTTAGAACCCAAGACGATTTCCCGAACTGAGTTAGTTTTATGTTACTATGTTTTAATTGCCGCAAGGTTCTACTGTATCGATTTTGTTGGCTATTTTCGGCAAATTTGAGACTAAGAGAAACGAAAGCAATGAAATTGAAAGACGGATAGGTATTCTAGAGTGAATCAGTTATAAACTTAGAACGGAAAACTAGAACTAGGCAGGCTCATATGGGCATGATCGAAAGGAAATGTGAAGAATTCTTTGCCTTATGCAGAGTAGGAGTTGGGCGTTGCACCCAAGTCTACCGCATGGTCTATGGTAGAACATAACTCATCATCATGTTTTACCGCCGACGTTTTAGCCTCAAGCAAAAGCAACACATAAGTTTTTAGATGACAATCCTAAATGTTACTTCTCACAGCACCGATTGTAGTATGATTCATATTTAGGTCTATCAAAATATTAAGAAAGTTCGGTCGTTCACATTTACAAGGACGTAATGATTCTTTGTCTTATGCAAAACTATCTAAAAGAGGTGACTGGAGAGTACACAAACCCACCCCCCTCTTCTTTTGATTTGTGACCATGTCTCTGCGATTACTGTATTCTCATTTATTCAAGTATTAAATGCCGATTTCGGTGGTGCAGTGGCAGTGTTAGAAAAAATAATAAATTTCTGCATTTGGATTGAGCCATAAGTTTTAAAATCGTTATAACTATTTTTTGAAAACTCGTAGCTAGTTACGGTCTTCGACAAAGTTGTTAACCAAGGTTTGACCTATAGTTTTATAAAGCTAGTTTTTCAAATTCAGTAAATGCAAAATAATTGATTTCCTCATATAAAATCCCATGCAAACTTTGAAAGCAATGCGCAAACCCGGGAAGCAACCAACCGCTGCCAAATTTTGCACAAACATTTGGGACCACAAAAGTAACTCAAAAAGTGTTCCATATTGAAAAACAGCTAGCCCAGAAAGATGTTGTTTTTGACAATGAAAATGTCACACTCCACAGGCCCGTAGCCGGAATTTTATTTCGGGAGGGGTTTAAAATTTTTTGCATAAAGCTTTTAATTCTGATGACGTCTTGATATAGTCACTAGAAACGAAATGAAATTTTGAAAAGTTCCTAATGGAAACAATCCCAAATCTAAGACAATTCTAAAAACAATTCGATTTTTATGATTTATTGACAATCCTGGAAATCGCAAGGTGTTCTAAGCTACACGTTTAAAAAGTGTAGAAGACACTAAATCGAAATGAGTAGAAAAATATCCATAAAATGTTCGAACAAAGAGAATGTCGAAATTTGCACAAAATCTTCTGATTTAGCAAACGAATTGTAGATGCGCAGAAACGGCTTAAACTCTATTTTCTTAATCTGGTGTCCTGCAACTATTGCCAGTTCTAAGACATCACGCTAATTCGATTTTTTGATACATTCTATTTAAATGAAACTATTTTCAAAACTGGCCTTAGCCTGGCAGATAAGAGCCGTAGTTTTTGGTGATCAATATATATATATATATATATATATATATATATATATATATATATATATATATATATATATATATATATATATATATATATATATATATATATATATATATATATATATATATATATATATATATATATATATATATATATATATATATATATATATATATATATATATATATATATATATATATATATATATATATATATATATATATATATATATATACAGGGTGTTTGGTTCATGGTTGAGAACCCCTCGAGAGGTGATTGACTGTCTTATTTGAAGAAAAAATCGTTCTACACATACCATCAAATCTCAATCATTACAAAGTTATTGAACTTTTTGTGTTAAAAGCTTATTTGTCTTAATATACCTCTAACTCAAAAAGTATACTTTGTATTTCAATTATTTTAGGTCCACTGGGAAGGTGAGAAAATTTTGCATTGAGTGATGCCCTCACATGTTTCAGCTAATGAAATTAAGTAGCCTTTTCAAAGTAATTTATTGAAAATTAAACAATTTTAATCGATTTTTCGTTCATTTCTTGAAAATCCTAATAGTTAACCTCATCATTTTAATAATTCAGATCGTTAGTCTTGAAGAGCTGCATAATTCGTTCTTAGACATGATACACTTACCATTGCTTATTTTCATGAGTTTGGATTATTCAACTTGGATATTTTTATCTCATTTTCACTAATACCAGCTCTATTTGAAAAAGTATGGCACTTATTGAACTTTTTTTCTTTTTATTAGAAAGCCAGGAAAATTTTACAGAGAAAAATGTATTAATACCTTTCAGTTAAATGATTTTAGTATTCTTTCAGAAGTAAATTAGTTTGAAGTTAGTGCTATTATTAGCATTTTCGTTAATTTTCTTAAAATAGTAAATAATAAACATCACCATTATTATCATGGAAATAATGCATAAGTTCTATAGTTCTTTCTTTGACTCCATTCAATTATCTCTTTTGGTTTCGACGCAAAATCGTTTTTATCACATCGTTTCATATGCAAAAATAACGATTTCGAACCCACTACATTTGTGGCGAGGTCATGCTGTGTTAACTATTAAATAGCAACAAAATGAAAAGAGATATAGACAAAGTGTCAAATAAAAAGTTATAGAGAACTTTAAGGGGCATCAAATGAACAATAATAACGATAAATTTTGTTCATTAATAATTAAAATAATTAAAAAACTCTCCAAAAACACAAATTTCGAGTTATTTCGTTAGTAAAAAATCATTTAGTACACATAACTAAAAGATATTTGTACATGAACTGATAGGACATTTTCTCAGCTTTCCAATGAAATTTTGTAAATAGCGATATAAAGCATAGTTTTAAGATTAGAGTCTTTTAAGCACTTGAAAGTCAATTACAGGAAAAGTATAGTAATGAAATTACAAAGAAATGAGAAGAGATAGGAATATGACGTACAAGAACAAATTATGACTCGTCCCAAAACCCAACTTTTGGATAATGGATATTTCATAATCATGCTTCATAATTTCGAGAAAATTAGCAAAAACCTCCTCAAAAACACTAACTTTTAACAACTTTACAGCTAAAAGGTAATTAAAACTAATTAATTAAAAGATATGAGAACACCATTCAATAGGAAATTTTCTCACCTTTCGAATGGAACTAAAAGATTTAAAATACAGCGTGGGACTCTAAACAGAGCTGACACGATGGTCCTCCGGCGAGATAGGGGGTTGGGGAAGGCCCAACAAGCCGACCTGGAAAACTAACCGTTACGAACAATGCAGAAGAAAATACGAATCGGAACAATCGACCAAGACCTACGCGACGAAATAAGGACTACGATTGGAAACTCGGAACATGGAACTGCATGTCACTTGGCTTTCCAGCTTTCGACAGGATAATCTACGACGAACTCCAATCACGCAACTTTGAAGCCATAGCACTGCAGGAACTTTGCTTGACACGACAATAGGTATGGAAAAGCGGCGGCTACTTTCTACCAGAGCTGTGGCACCACCAATGAGCTGGGAACCGGCTTTGTAGTGCTGGGCAGAATGCGTCAACGCGCGATTGGATGTACTCCGATCAACGCAAGGATGTGTAAGTTGAGGATCAAAGGCCTTTTCTTCAACTACAGCATTATCAACGTACACTGCCCACACGATGGGAGACCCGACGACGAGAAGGAAGCGTTCTACGGGAAGCTGGAGGAGGTGTACGACAGCTGTTCTCAACGGGACGTGAAAATCGTCATTGGTGATATGAACGCTCAGGTAGGACGGGAGATATATGTTTAGACCGTATCGAATGACAACGGCCAACGATGCGTGAACTTCGCAGCCTCCCGTGGCATGGTTGTCCGAAGTACCTTCTTCCCCCTGGAAATCACCTGACCAACGAACCGAAAACCAAATCGATCACGTTCTAATCGACGGGCGATTCTTCTCTGATATCATCAACATTCGTAACTACCGCAGTGCGAATATAGATTCGGACCATTACCTAGTATGCAGTATACATGCGCTCAAAACTTTCGACGATGTACAACACTCGTCGTAGTCGGACGCCAAGATCCAACATTGCGCAACTTCGGGACGCCGGGGTCGCCCAAGACTACGCACAGCGGCTGGAAGCAGCACTACCCACGGAAGAACAACTGGGCGCAGCTACTCTTGAAGATGGCTGGAGGGAGATCCGTTCCACCATAGGAACTACTGCTATAGCGGCACTAGGTACAGCGATTCCGAATCGAGGAAACGACTGGTTCGATGACAAATGTAAGCAGTTAATAGATGAGAAAAATGCAACACGGGCGAGGATGCTGTAGCACGGAACGAGACAGAATGTGGAGCGATACAAACAAGCGCGGAACAGGCAAACCTCGGTCCTCCGGAGGAAGAAGCGCCAACAGGAGGAACGAGATCGCGAAGCGATGGCACCACTGTACCGCGTAAACGACACACGAAATTTCTACGAGAAGCTGAACAGTTCGCGCAAAGGCTACGTTCCGCAAGCCGATATGTGCAGGGACTTAGACGGCAACCTTCTTACAAACGAGTGTGAGGTGGTTGAGAGCTGGAAGCAGTACTATGACGAGCACCTCAACGGTGAAACAGCGGAGGACGAAGGCCATGTGGCAACGGATCTTGGAGCACGCGCAGAAGACGATAGGCTACCGGCCCCTGATCTCCAACAGGTCAAGAAGGAGATCGGTCGGCTGAAAAACAACAAAGCTCCCGGTGTAGATCAACTACCCAGCGAGCTATTAAAATACTGTGGTGAAACACTGGCTAGAGCACTGTACTGGGTAATCGCCGAAATTTGGGAGGAGGATATTTTTACGGAGGAGTGGATGGAGGGTGTCGTTTGCCCAATCTACAAAAAGGGTGGCAAGTTGGATTGCTGCAACTACCGCACGATCACACTACTTAGCGCCACCTACAAGGTCCTCTCCGAAATTCTTTGTCACCATTTGCAAGGGAGTTCGTGGGGCACTACCAAGCGGGATTCATGGGTCCCGCGCCACCACGGACCAAATATTCGCGATTCGGCAGGTTCTGCACAAGTGCTGCGAATACAACGTGCCCACATATCATTGGTTCATCAATTTCAAATCGGCGTATGACACAATCGATCGAGATCGTATATGGCAGATAATGCACGAGTACGGTTTTCCGGATAAGCTAACACGATTAGTCAAAGCGACGATAGATCGGGTGATGTGCGTTGTGCGAGTATCAGGGACACTCTGGAGTCACTTTGAATCTCGAAGAGAGTTACGGCAAGGTGATGGTCTATCGTGCCTACTGTTCAACGTTGCGTTAGAAGGTGTAATAAGGAGAGCGGAGATAGACACGAGTGGCATGATCTTCAGGAAGTCCGTCCAGCTTTTTGGCTTCGCGGACGATATTGACATAATGGCACGGAACTTTGAGGCGATGTCGGAAACGTACATCAGACTGAAAGCTGAAGTCAGCAGGACTGGACTCGCCATCAACGTTTCGAAGACAAAATACATGAGAGGAAGAGGTTCTAGAGACGACAATGTGAACCTCCCATCCCGAGTTCGGATTGACGGCGACGAAATCGAGATGGTCGACGAATTCGTGTATTTGGGCTCACTGGTAACCATCGACAATGATACCAGCAAAGAAATTCAGAGACGGATCTTGGCGGAAAATCGTGCCTACTTTGGACTCTGGTGGACGCTCCGGTCGAACAAAATTCGCCGCCACACGAAGTTGATTATCTACAAGACGCTGATTAGACCGGTGGTCCTCTACGGCCGCAAGACCTGGACTATGTTCGTGGAAGACCAACGCGCCCTTGGAGTTTTCGAACGAAAGGTTTGGCGTACCATATATGGTGGCGTGCAGAAGGAAGGCGGAACGTGGAGCAGGCGAATGAACCATGAGTTGCATCACCTGCTGGAAGAACCATCCATCGCGCATACCGTAAAAATAGGACGTTTGCGGTGGGCTGAACATGTCGTAAGAATGTCGGACGACGATCCGGTGAAGATGGTTCTTGAGGGCGACCCTACAGGAACAAGAAGACGGGGCGCACAGCGAGCACGGTAGATCGACCTGGTAGAGGACGACCTGTGGACCCTTCGAAGACTGCGAGGCTGGCGACAGGCAGGAATGGACCGAGAGAAGTGGGGACGGCTTCTGCATACAGCAAGAGACAACAAGGCTCATTTTCAGTATTCTATTCAGTATTCGGTAATGCTTGTTGCGATTCTACAGAAGAGCTTCACAGACTACTGCTAGAATCTTTCTCGAGGCGGAATTATGCTAATGATTATAAATATTTATAATTTCCGACTGTATCATACTTACGTGTCCAATAACATCCACTTCGTTAACAGATTCCCGATTACTACAGACCAGAGTTAAAAATATTCAAATTCATTCAATGAAAATTGATTATATTCAGCCGCATTCATTTTCAATATTCAGTGACGCAGCTGAAAACGTCAAACGAACAAACCGCCCATTCATCCATGCAGATTTTCATTCGTCTCCGATTATTACACGAAGCGACCGTGCAGCAACGAGTCAAACGCATCAAAATAGGCCCTGGCATAATTTAAGCGATGATGATTGTTGTTTCATATGCTTTACCGGCATTTGAAAACATTTTCCTAGATAATTAGTGAAATGAATATATTAGGTTCTTTACTGACACACTTAACCTCACTTTTCTTGACAGTTCGCTTGTACTGTTTACATGGACTTAGAAAAATTTGTGGACGACTAGATTCGCTCGAAGCAAATCGTAAAGAATTTTTCTAAGTCCATGTAAACAGTACAAGCGAACTGTCAAAAATGAACACTCAGTTCATTTGTGACGTCATCGTAAAGTATTCAATTGTACGATATTCAACTGAATGAATAAGGATGGATATTTGAATGAACATTTTTTCTATTCACCGCGAGTCGCGTCAGGTTCATTTTCAGCCGTCAAAAAAGAGCTTCGATTATTTTTAACTCTGCTACAGACTTTGAAATTAATCAATATTACTTCAGTCTATTTCCAGCCAGCGCTTTGTTCTACATTCAATGCACAAACAGTATGGTACAGTTGCCCCGGCTGCGAAGTCTGCCAAAGGAAACAGAAGTGCCCGTGCTACGGGATAACACAATTTCTTGATTGACTTTAATAAAATTCGTATTTGACCCACAGTTCAGGAGGTGGAACAACTAGTTAAAATCAAAATGGAGATTAATCTCGCGGAAGTTACAACACAGCAAAAAAATATGAAAATTAACTTAAGCGTATTTCATGATATCGCAGAAAAACTATTCGTGTAATTGTTTCACGAATAAATTTACGCTATATATCATGCACATAAAATGACCCCTGAAAATCGTGCAAATCTGTATGTTTCTATGAAAATTTACATTATTCTGCTCGAGACCTGCGCGCTATTCATTCAACTTGCAGGTAAAATATCTTATTTTTACACGATTTTATATGAAACGGTGTTTAGCAGAGAGAAGAACTAACTGCGTCATATACATACATGCACAAGCCGCAATTCAATGCGCTTGGATCGTCCACGCTCAAGCGAAGCTTATGAACGCCACTTTGCAGTCACGTTGTTATGTGTCGCTTTATGGACTAAAGGGGGTGTCTCTGGTGAGTCAATTGGTTCAAGTCTTGGTAGTATTATTTAGTAGTAAGTTATTTATAGTACGATTTGTGGCCAATGTAAAATTAATCACTCGCATAATTTTACACTATTTAGCATAATTTTACATGAATTTTTTTATCTGTGAAACTACACAGAAAAAAATATTTTGTAATGTTAAGTTTATTTTCATGCACATATGTGGAGCATGAATATAAATGTAAAATTAAGTTCCACCACAAATTTTACACGTGGATTGAAAATTACAGTTTCTTTAAACGGAAAACCAATGCACTTCAATGTATTTTTACTCGAATATTGCTGTATAATGGATGACATGTAATATTACACGAATTAAAGTGTAAAATTGTATGCTGTTTGATGCTGCAATTGATTTCAACGTAATTTTCAATCGCTGTATGTTTACATTCGTATTGATTTACATGTCGTTTAAATTTCATTATTTTTTGTGTGTACGCTTAGAAGTACAGGCAGAACACTTTACTGCAAAGAACAACATGCAAATCGAGGTCGAGTTTATTAACTCCAGAATCAAGATCTAACCAATAACCAAGCAACTAATAATAAAGGGACAACGATCTCGACAACCGCTCCCAAACCAACAACTAGCATCACCAATAAAGAGAAATACGGATTTACAACAGCGACCCGTAAGAACAAGAAACAAATCAGAACCTCCGGCCGAGAAACAGCAAGACAGCAGTATCGGTGATGGTAGTATGGATATGAATAAGCTGACCAACCGTACGGAATTTGGGAGGACTGTACGGATTTTCCGACGCATGTCCGGAAAAAAAATGTACGGATTTGTCCGGAATTTGTGCAGAATTTCTGAGCTTAGTGGAAGTAGATGTACTCCCGGAAAAATACAAATTCTTCCACAAACAACCAAATAATGTGAATGCATTGGGTCGGAGTCTCAAAGGTTGCGAGTTCGAATCTCGTCTTTGGGGAAATTTTTTTCACATGATTGCTTAGCTTCACTCACCATTTTCGATCGTTTTTCCCCGTTAGATACCTCCAGTCCTAAATATAGTTGCGAACTAGTTTAGCAGGATCTAAACTGCGATTTTGGTGGTAATAAGCAACCAGTAAATAAGAGTAAAAAAATCGAATTTTGAGTTTTTTTCTGAGCTCTGGGAACAAGTATATTTTTTGAATTGTCCCTAACACAGATAAACAAATGAACAGTTATCTGTCTAACTATCCGTCCCGATCAGTCATTTAAACCATTCACGCAAGTTGGGTTATAATTTTTGAATTTGGATAGCTGGCTCGAAGTCGAAGGTTCCTAGAAATCCGTTTTGTGAGAATCGGTGCCATGGTACTGAAGCCCTCAGTATCGATGATATTCTTGTTTTCGAAGAATGCGAGAAACTATCTCTTTCCTTTTAGCGATATAATTCAGCGCAATTCATTTCATTCGATTATCATTTGCCTGGTTCTTTTATTTGCACTACATGGCTCTTTAATTATGTACCAAATATGCCAAATCGGTGTACGTTCTTTTATCGATGAAGATTGAGCAACACACCAAAAACAAACGTGACACCATAAACTAATTACATCGGCACACAGCGAATAATGGAAATTGAGCGAAACTTCGCTTATGAAACATTCTAAAAAATCATGCTTTTCGTTACATTCTGTTCCTTGAAAATACTTTAAAATTTGACACAAGATCGATTTAATTATTTTGACCAAATAGTTAAAATATGCCGTTCGCTACGATAAGAATTAATACCATTATTCTCATGATGCCAATGTTTTGAAATGGGCTTCTATTTTAAAAGGTTTGATCAGGAGTGAAATAGGTTAAAGAGTGAAACTGTACGGGAACGTTTTTTGAAAGTATATGTTTACGCTTGAGACTGCGTTTATAAATTTGGAAGTGCTAAAACGTTCACGGTGATTACCGGGGTATTTTTCATGTTTGCGAGATCGCTGGTGTAACAGTGTGTGGATGATCGCAAAGGATCCGAGTGTTTGTATGTTAACGTATTTGATAGCGTAGGCGTTTGTTTGTCGCATATGTTAGTGAGTATGTAACTTCGCGTGTAAATTCAATTGCATAACCGTGTGGTCATTTGGATATACGCGTGAGCTATTGAATGTTCACGCAAACCGCGAGTCTGACGTTTAATTTTGAATGTACGGTTTAGATGCAAGAAGAGATTAAGTTCCGTCATATTACTAGAATGGCCGGTTTTGTCGCCTTGAAACTTGTTGTCTAGTGTATATTGGGACTTTAACCTCGATAGGTCATTCGCCCTTGCGGGCGTAGGTTTGCATGGATGATCGCAATTGTATGTTCGCGTTTGTGACGAGAGTTGTATTATTGCGCAGGGCTCAAACGTTTGTAGTTTAACGGTTTTGAAGCGTGAGCGTCTGTGTGCCGCGTGTATAATTTTTTTTTGAACAACCGTGTAAATTCTTGCATTTTCGCGTAGGCTATTGAATGTTTGTACGAACGGCGATTTTGAGTGTACGCTTTTTATCTAGGGATGAGTTCCCCCATATCACTGGAGTATCCGGCGATAACGCCCTGAGATTACTAGTGCATTTGAATTTTTTGAGACCAAGATGGAAGGCATGGACCTAGGCTGCTCGGAATTAAGGGAGGGGTTTGCGCGAATGATGGCGATTGCATGTTCACGTGCGTTACTAGATTTAAATTACCGTTAAGGGTACAAGCGTTTTTATGTTAACGTGTTTGATCGCGTGGATGTGAATTCGTTTATATAACCTTGTAGCCGTTTACGTGCGGCTTTCGAATGTTTACGCGGCCCGTCATATTGAGGTATGATTTTAGGCGTACGGTTCAGATGAAAAAAGAAAGTGAGCTCCCCCATCTCACTGAAGTCTTTAACTATGTCACCTTGAGACTTGTTGTCTAGTGTATATAGGTTTCGTATTTTAAAGTGGGAACTCCCGGACGAGTACGATTCAAGATTGCGTTTGTGTGTTGGCGCTTGAGACATCGTTCATAAATCCGTACATTTTCATTATTACGAGATCGTGGACATAAGAATGCTACAATTATGTTCAAGGGCTATTTTTCTAGTTGAATTATATTTTTTAAGTAATATCAAATGCTACAGCTGTGGGTCTTTTCGCTTTGGTACTTGCCAGGTGGAACATTTTCCAAGAGTTTTCATAGCCAAGCCTTCCGAAAATCATCTCCTTCCATCCATCATATCATTCAGTTCATTTTGATTACTTGATATGGAAAATATTAAATAGAAAACATTTTACCTGAATTGTTCAAAAGCTTCCGATGTCGTGGAATGATCGAGCTAGGTTTTGCCGGCAAGCTAATTATATTTAAATAACAATACTCAGAACACACAAACTTTGACATTTACTTAATGTGCTCCATCACTCGCACTGAATCCAGAAAATATTTTGTAAAAATGCAATCGCCAGAGGTAAAATATAGGGAACGTGAGAACTACTAAACAGCCCAATAAATCAACTTTTGTGTTCTCAATTTTGAGCTGAAAAGTGTACGGATTTTTCCAAGCCTACAGTTGGTCAGCTTAGACATGAACGATAACGCGAGACAAGGCAGACTGAATCACCCCTAAAATTGCAATGGATAAGGCAACTAATACTTCACCGCCAAGGAAAAGGGTGTCAACTCATAGCCGCAAACTGCGTCAACAAGATCTGGCAGACAGACATTCTTAGTATTTTTTATTTTTACTTATTGTAAAAACTTAAAACATCTACGGCTCAGTTGTGCTAACGCAATGAGCCGTGTCAAATAAACCTGCACAAAAAATAATCCTGTATGGCCGTAACGTTGAAACTTAGAATATGATATATTAGTGAATGAGATTTGGTGAATAAATGCCAAGTGGGATGAGCACAGCATCGATTTGCAGGTAATCTGACAGGATTGTGCCGGAAAAAGTGATGCGGACCGAATGGGAAGCAACATAAGTTATGACATTATTTGTCAGTAGAACATCAACCATTTGATGATATTCCAGTATGTCAGCTTGGGATACGCGGGGATCTTCAAATTTACAGGTGCCTTCCATTACAATATATGCAAAATCGAGATCAGCCTGATTTACGACACCATCAATTTCAACGCTATTACGAGGAATATATACTCTATAATATAGTTCACATGTTCATTGTACACCACGCTATTTGCGTTTTCCCGGTTGCCAAACAGCACCCGTAGTTTGCTAAAACTGATTTTGCAAATATCATTGACTGTTTTGAAGCTTTTATGCAATTCGCTGGATACTAGGAGCACGTTGATGGATTTGAAATCACGAAAATGTGCTTCACGTCAGTATGCTTCACCACAGCACTCTAAAGGGACCATCCATAAATGACGTAGCGTTATATGGGGGAGGGGAGAATTTTGCATTTTGTGATGATGTGTGACGACAGGGGGGTAGGGGGTCATGTCATGCTACGTAGCTTTTTTAAAGGGGAATAGGGGTTGACCTGATGTCACGACAATCTTACCCGTTTCATCTAACTAACATCGTTTTTGATTTTTTTTAGTTTTTTTACGGGGACAACGATGGGGGTGAGGGTTACCGTCAAGCTACGTAATTATCAGGGGGGGGGGGGGGGTATATAGAATTTTGTGACGAAATGCTTCGATGGGGGAGGGGAGTACTAAAAATCACTCAAAAAATGCTACGTCATTTATGGATCATCCCAAAGAGGATATTTTTTCTGGTGTGTAAACCGATGCAGCTTCGTTGGATTACTGGAACAGAATCTTTCGATAAGAAGGAGAATTAACTTTGTTTGAAACTTCGTAGCCGGAGGCTTTGTCAGGACGAAACCGAAAACCTCAAGTCAAGCCAGCGAACCGTAAAACCTCCATCGTTATTCTCCCAGCAAAAACGGCTATTAACGTTGGCTTTTTTTTCTTTCTCCTTAGCATACCACATTCTGACTAAAAAGCTGTAAAAACTCAACAGCCTCTACTTTCATGTCTGCTGTAAAACGCTTGTGCAAATTAGTGCAGAGATTGACCACCGCCTGCAAAAATTAAGCCCAGTTTAATACTTTTTATTGCAAACCTGGTGTTGAGACGAGTCTAAACGAGATGGACTCCGTTCGAACTAATGACCTTTTATTAGTTCAATTAAAAGCGACTTTGATGTATTGTGCAATTAATTTTCATAATGTTGTAACTCCCAATCAGTGAACTGGAACAAAGCCACCAACTATCAAATAGCAACCCTGCGTGCTAGCCCTTGTCGGTTTGGGTTGGTTAGTTCGTGTTGGCGTGGTTCGAGTTATGCAATGGGAACTGGTCAGCTATTTGTGTACCTGCGTGTGTGTATTTTGTGTATTCGCGAAATATTTGCATTCGAATGTAAATAGGGGTGAATTTTCACAGAAATTGCCTCAAGGTCTCGGTCCGTTCGTGTGTTTTATAATCAATATTTAACGAGCAGCATTGTACGAAATCGGCGTCCCAGAAGTCCTAACTCATACCGTTTGACCGACCCGAGTACCCGAGTCGTTCCCAGTTCCATCAGGGCCACACGATCCGGACACTATGATGTGGTGGGAGAATTTCACGTGCGGAATCGTTGAATGAATAATTGAACTAGATACCGACATGAGTTGGTGTCATGGGGGGGGGGGAGAGTAATACATAATTCACGGGTTGTATAATTCTCTATTTTGAATTTGTTAATGACAGGGGCAAATATAATTATTAATGATTTAACGGATTTTCGTTCCTCTTAATCCGCAGAAAATTTACATGAATGCGTGAAAATTCAGTTATTGAATTGTAAATTTAATTTGATAACTTTGTGAAGTGATTTTTAAATCAAAAAACTCCTTGAGAATGCAATTTTCGAATAAAAAGTAGTTATGTTATTAGAGAGAACCTAACAAAATTCGGGTTAAAAATGGACACTCTGGCATCACTGCTCGGGCCACCCTGCAGTTCTGCAGCAAAACCCGGTACCACCTGGAAGAAGAAACCAAGTCGTAATTCTGCAAACGGCAAAATTCCTACGCTCGACCGTTTGAAGTATCCGCCGGTATTTAGGCTTAGATCCTCTAACGGGGTCTACCCTTACACTGCAAAGTCTGCCGTTGCTGCATTACGACGCGCGAGTGTTTGCTGTTTTTTTTACGACCGGGAGAGCAATAAATTTTCGCTAACAACGCCAAACATTCAACTTTGCCGCCTAATACACAAACTCTGACAGTCAATCAATGGCGGGTGACTTTGGCGGGCTTTCGGGTGCGTGTTCTGTGTGGGTAGGTGGACTTTCGCCTCGTTCACTTCACACATGTTATCGCGGCTTATCGCGACAGAGTCGTGCAGGTGGCGCCTCCTTGTCATAATGCGGAAGTGACACTCTTTCAGCAAACAAAGATGTCTCTATTTTGTTCGTTCTTTTACGGTTCCTGTCTGCTGGCGGGGTGCCAGAAATCGCGTGAAATACTGTGTTCAACAACCGCAAGGAATTCTCGGATTCATTCCAGAGTACGACAGCAAAACGTACCTCAAAGCACCTTCTAAGCGAGTGTTAATTTTTATGACACCATCATTATTATTGTCTGACCTAAATACTTCCATGTTACTCTCGGTACGGTTCCGCATCGTCGCGCAGTACTTGGTCCTCCGATAGGATTAGATCATCATCATCAACACCCCCGCCGCAGCCATCGTCACACGAGAATTGCGCCGCGTGCGGTGGACGTTCTACATGAAAACTGGAAACATATTTGTGTGTATGTGATGATGAGTAACACTCATCTGAACAGCTCGGTCCGAGAGATTGTCCGGCTGGGTTGCTGGCGTTGTGCCTGTTAAGATTTGAAATGAGCCAGCACCAAATAACTACCGCTGGTCTTGCGGTCATCAAATCGCTACACGTACACGGCTTGACAAACAAACATCAACCGCACGCACCGTGTGATTTCAAGTCGTAAGATAAAATGTGTCAGAGGGATTACATGTACATCGGAGCCGGAGGAAGAAACCCGACACAGACTTTAGAGGTGTGACAAATGAGTGAAATGCTGATGACATGTGAACAAGTTTGTTTAGAATGAAATCGTCAAGCGGTGTTGTTGGAAGAGATTTTTCCTGAGAAAAGAAAATCTTATGTCGGCAAAAGAAGATGAGTAAAGCGGCAATATAGATGGAAGGCCGGTTGGACGTGGAGCATAGGGTTGTGGTACCGGTAATACCGGTACCGAAAATCCCGGGAATACCGACCAATTTTTGGTACCGTATTACCGGTACTGAACAAAAGCCAGTACCGGTATTTTCGGTACTATGCAATTTTTTATGACAAATATGTTAACTCTGCAGGGGAATCTGTTTCAAAATATCGGTCTGCAAGATAACGTTTAATTATATTAATTTGCCTTCTAGATAAATCGTTGAGATAACACCTTTGTGTGGGAATGAGGTGGGGCCATCATCATAATAATTCTAGAAGTTAAAGTTTTATTAGCGACATTCTGATTGGTTTCCATTATTCACTGGATGGCGCGTAATAAGACTATGGTCTAAGTCATGTCTGTATTTGGTTTGCTCTTAAACCTTTATCTATAAAAGAACGAACAGCGATTTAGTAGCTAACAGTTTTAGACTTGGTGAACTGCTTCAAATGGGGCGATTTGTAATTATTGGTGATCGGAAAATTCAGCAAAATTCCATAGTTTACAGGAAAGCAAGGAACCTTGATATGCATTAGAGAATAGTAAGCAAACGACATAAAGGTCGAAACCAATTTTCAGAAAAGCAAGAGAGGAAATGCGATTAACCTGCTCGGATTTACGTCGCATAATAGTATTTTTTTCCAAAGCTGAGACAATTTGCCCTTTGCATTTAGCATAGTAAAACGAGAATTTTATGTTTGATCGTAAAATCTTTTGATAGATCAATATGTAATACTCCTTACAATGTAATCCTTCCCTTTCCTCCACGTTCCTTGTTTCTCTTCAGTGCTTTAAAATGTAAAGCACAGGTGTTTGTAGCGAGAAATTGAACATTTCGCCAGAATTTCGTCACCGGAAAAGCATTCATTATTTCCAAAACATGGTGGACATTCAAGTTTCCTGATAATTAGCTAAAGTCCTTGTATAAAGTTGAAACATAGAAAAAAAAAAAGTTCAACGGCGCCACCCAGAAAAGTAGAATGCAAACGAAAAGGTGAAAAGGATATACTTGAAACGCGGAAAGTTTTATTGTAACTTTATTTAGCCACCTCTTCAGATTCATTATTTAAATTTTATTCAAAAAAATCACTTATTATGTTATATTTTATTTATTTTTCAATATTTGGTTCGCGTTATCCATTGCATTCATTCGGTAATAATTGATTTAATTCAGTATTCATTTCGCTCACTCTATTAATTTTATTTTATCGAGTTCATTAATTTCAATCTTTTAGATTCATTTTGTTTAGTGTATTCATTTTATCCATTTAGCTAATTAATTTTATTCACTGCTTTCACTTTATTATTTGTATGCATTTTAATGATGTTATGCATTAATTTTATTCATTTCTACAGTTTCTTCGTGTATTCATTTTTTGTCATTCATCTTCATCATTTCATTCATTTTATACGATTCATTTTGATTATTTGAATCGTGTGGTATTTTTTTTATTCAATTTGTTTATTTGATAAGGCAGGTTTGCGTTAGCTTAAAGGTGCCAATCTTGGTTTGTTTTACATTTCAAATTACTTAAAACTAGGGGATTACATGTTGATTTTTTTTTAAATTAAACTAAGGAGAATTCATAACTATACATATACACAA
Source organism: Topomyia yanbarensis (assembly GCF_030247195.1). Lineage (NCBI taxonomy): Eukaryota > Metazoa > Arthropoda > Insecta > Diptera > Culicidae > Topomyia > Topomyia yanbarensis. The sequence continues at coordinate 109,688,052 of NC_080671.1, forward strand.
GGGGGTAATATAATTTTCGTAAGATTAGGGGGTCATTTAGTTTTTATGGCAATATGGTTTGACATTTTTAGCAGGAAGATTTTTGAAGAAAATAATTTTTAACTAAGGGGGACAATTTTTATAACTATCTTAAAACTAGGAATAACTAGAGGGCGTGATTTCGTTTTGTAAAGATTCGGGGAGATTAATTAGAGTTATTTTCGTGGTAGTAGAGTTGGGTATTTTCAATGAAATTATATAATTTAATAGTTAGAACTAGAAGAGACAGAAAGAGCTAAATGCTTCGGGGAGCAATTTGGTGGATGCGGGGGGGGGGGGGGGGTAAGGGGTGATACTTCTGGGTATAAGAGTCAGGGGTTGGGAGGGTGGACAAAGATGGCAGGGAAGAAAGTTATTAACTTTCAGTTTCAGGCATCGGGAGATCAACGGCATAGGATGTAGACTCGGGTGGCCTTCATCAAGAAGAATTATGTAGAGGGAGGCCGGGTGTTCTTCCTCGAGTCGGCAGGGGTTCCTCCAGACGGCTCAGATGCGGATCGGAGAGTTCGAGTTGCGCGTGTGATGTTCGTACTGTAGGTCCCGTTTGTTGGCTCATTGGCAGATTTTTTGTGTCGCCTTGGAGTCCCATCAAATCTTCGTAGGTATATGGGACAGGTGGAAGAGAGCGTTTCTGAGAATGATAGGAAATAAGAAGGGGCAGTTAAATTTTTATATTGATGGTTTTTACGAATGTGTATATAAGGGACATATAGAGGACATCGCGGCTTGCCAGCACATCTCGAACCGGGACATTCGGTGGTCTTCCTCGGGCCCGGAGGGTGTCCATAAGCCGAGACCTGGCGAAACTGTACTCGGTGTACGCCCAGATAATGTGCTCGATATTGTGATAGCCGTCGCCACAAGCGCAGATACCAGTTTCCACGATCCCAATACGCCGGAGATGTGCATCCAGCGTATAATGGTTTGCCATGAGTCGGGACATCACACGAATGAAGTCACGACCCACATCCATCCCCTTGAACCAAGGTTTCGTCGATACCTTAGGGACTATCGAGCCACCTTCCTAGCTCCCCTTTGCTCCACGAGGTTTGCCAACTTTCGAGGGTTCTCTGATGAGTAAAACTGAAAAATACGTGGAAGCAAATTGGTCTTTCAAAAACGTCACCTTCTAGGGCACCCACCTTAGCTAAGGAGTCCGCCTTCTCATTGCCCGGAATGGAGCAATGACAAGGGAGCCACACCAAGGTAATCTGGAAAGATTTATCAGATAAAGCACTCAGTAGTTCCCGTATTTTCCCCAAAAAATACGAGGAGGGCTTCCCATGTTTCATCTAGCGAATAGCGTCAATAGAATTCAGACTATCCGAGACGATGAAGTAATGGTCTGCGGGTAATGTTTCAATGACTCCAAGGGTATACTTAATATCAGCTAGTTCTGCGGCGTAAACTGAAGCGGGGTCACTGTGTTTGTAGGAGGCGCTGAACTTTTGATTGAGAATACCGAAGCTAGTGGAGCCTTCGAGGTTTGATCCGTGAGTATAAAACATCTTAGAACAGTCGACTTCTCGGAATTTATTATAAAAAATGTTTGGAACCACTTGTAGGCGTATGTGGTCCGGAATTCCACAAATCTCATCTTTCATGGATGTGTCGAAGAAAACAGTAGATTCAGAAGTATTTATGAAATGTACACGGTTGGGATTGTAAGAAGAAGGGTTAATATTCTGCGCCAAGTAGTCAAAGTACAGGGACATGAAACGGATCTGAGAATTGAGCTCAACAAGCCTTTCGAAATTTTCAATCACCACCGGGTTCAAGATATCGCATCGAATGAGCAATCGATATGAGAGTTCCCTAAATCGATTTTTCAGCGGGAGATCCCGGCAGGACTTCGAGATTGTATGTTCGCCGCGGCGGAGCGAAAGCAGAAGCATCCATATTCCATTACCAACAGTATCGTTGTTTGATACAACCTAATTTGGTCTCCTGGGTGGGCACCCCACCATGTTACGGATATTGTACGAAGAAAGTTGATCCTTTGTTGGAATTTCTGTTTCAGATACCGAATAGTACCTTTCTAGTCGAACCAGACCCCTAGATATTTTACTGTGAAGACCTGAGCGATGGTTTGACCCATTAATAGAAGCTGTAGTTGTGCTGGTTCACGTTTCCTAGAAAATACAAATAGCTCAGTTTTCTCCGTGGAGAATTCGATACCCAGCTTAATAGCCCAAGCCGACAAATTGTCCAAGGTATTCTGTAATGGTCCTTGTAGATCGACAGCTTTGGGTCCCGTAACCGACACCACGCCATCGTCTGCAAGTTGCCTTAACGTGCAGGAATTGTCAAGACATTCATCAATGTCGTTGACATAGAAATTGTATAACAGGTGGCTTAGACATAAGCCCTGAGGAAGGCCCATGTAGCTAAATCGTGATGTCGATAAGTCACCATGCGAAAAATGCATGTGCTTTTCCGACAACAAGTTTAGTAAAAAGTTATTTAAAGTCGCTGAAAGACCATGCTGGTGCTGCTTCTCTGAAATAATTTCGATCGAAACTTAATCGAAAGCCTAATATCTAAGAACACTGACACATCTGCTCTTTACTAGAATAGGCCATTTGAATTTCTGTTGAGAGCAACGCAAGACAATCGTTCGTCCCTTTGCCTTTGCGAAAGCCAAATTGTGTATCTGACAGTAAGCCATTTGCTTCGACCCAATTGTCGAGGCGGGATAGGATCATTTTCTCGAATAACTTCCGGATACAGGATAGCATTGCGATCGGTCGATACGAATTGTGGTCGGAGGCTGGTTTTCCTGGTTTTTGGATGGCGATGACCTTCACTTGCCTCCAATCGTGTGGGACAATGTTAGCCTCAAGAAACTTATTAAATAAGTTCAACAAGCGTCTCTTGGCAGAGTCCGGCAGATTCTTCAACAAGTTGAATTTGATTCTGTCTGGCCCTGGAGCTTTATTGTTACACGACAAGAGAGCAAGTGAGAACTCCACCATCGAAAAAAGGTGTTTTTTATGTTGGCCAATGTGACCAAAGAGACTTTGAATGGCTGTTAGTGATCTAGTACTACAAATCGAAGCAGTTGTGTAATTACGGAACCGGAAGTCGGATTCATTAGAAATTCAATAGCAGCCTATGGGAACGTTGCACCATTCATTTGGGAGTAAGTTTGTGAAAATTGGTTCAGCCATCTCTGAGAAAAGTGAGTGAGATTGTGTACGCGTACACACACACAGACGCACATACACACATACTTACACACAGACATTTGCCGAACTCGACGAGCTGAATCGAATGGTATATGTCCCTCCGGGCCTCCGTTAAAAAGTCAGTTTTCAGAGCAATTGCAATACCTTTCTATTGAGAAATTCAAAAATAATTAAACGAAACAAAATTATAAATTATTTAAATAAACTAACTAAAATATGAATGTGATAAATGTTAATCTGAGACATTGTTCAGGTGTCAACGATAACACATTGTACGGTTCAGATATGTGAGGGCGTAGAGACTTCCCGATCGCGTGTATCATCGCGAAGGGTCTGGAGCATTTGTACGTTAACGTGTTCGATCGCGTGGGCGTTTGTATGTCGCGTGTGCTAACGTGTATGTAACTTCGCGTGCATAAATTCTATTTTATAAACGTGTGCCTTTCGCATATTCGCGTGTGTTCTAGAATGATCGTGCGCAGACCGTGAATCTAATTTTTCGTGTACGGTTCAGATTCTCGAAGAAAGTGGGTTCTTCCATATCACTAGGGTACTCGGTCATGTCGCCATGGAAGCTGTTGTCTAGTGGATATGGGAATTCTTATTTCATAATTTTCAATTTTATTTATTTTTTGAATCTTTTCATTAATTGGCATGGACCTAGACTATTGGTACTGAGGATAGAGACTTCCGGACGTGTCCGACTCATGATCGCGCGAGCGCGGGAGTTTGTAGGTTGATGCTTGAGATCGCGTTTGTAAAGTTTTTTTTTGTTTTTTTTATTATTCAGGTTTTATCCTTAGGGTCATTCGTCTCTTTTCGGGTTAGAGAAATCTCTTTGGAAAAATCTCTAACCCTATGTGCGGGGTTGGGAATCGAACCCAGATGAGCTGCGTACAAGGAAATCGATTTAGCAACTACGCTATGCCCGTCCCCCCGCGATTGTAAGTTAATGAATGCTGAGACGTTCACCTGATCACCGGGGTGTTATCATGTTTGCGAGATCGTGGGCGTGGGTTGCTTGGATAATCGCGAGGGGCTCAAGCGTTTCTATGCTGACGTGATTTTGTAACATATTTGCGTGTGTTTTTGAATGGTTGCGTGAACCGTAAAACTGATATTAAACTTTCGGCGTACGGTACAGATTCTAGCAGAGAGGGGATTCCCTTATATCGCTTGGATTTTCGGTCATGTTGTCATGAGGTGCGAGCGTATTTTTTTAATTTGTCCAACTGAAGACATGGACCTAGACTTCTAGGATCGAGGGCATTTTTGTAGCTTCCCGCTTGAGACCGCGTTTGAGAATTTATGAGTGTTAAGACGTTCACTATCACCAAGGTGTAATCATGTTTGCGAGATCGCGGGCGCAGGTGTGCGCGGGTCGTCGCGAAGAGCTCAAGCGTTTGTATGTTAACGTGTTTTTCGCGTGTGCTAGTGTTTATGTGACTTCGCGTTTATACCTTCGATATTGTGAGCGTCGTACCATATACATATTTGCGCGTGGTCTTGAATGATCGTGCGAGCCGTGAATCTGATATTAAATTTTAGTGTGCGGTTCAGATGCTAGGAGGGAGTGAGTTCCCTCGTATCAACTGTAGTTCCCGGTCATGTCGTGTTATCTGGTGGATATAAGTGTCATTTTTGATTGACCCAGTTCAAGGCGGGCGTAGAATGGCAGTATACAACTCGAAAAAAGAGATAAAAGGCAATAGATGAGAGCTGTAATAGATTAGACAGATACAAGATACAGCTGAAGTTATGATCATCACATGACAAATATACATTAGAATTTCAAACACTACTAATGCTTGAATAGCCAACCACCATACGTAGCATATGCTTTCTCAATTATCTATTCCTTTCTTGGTTGATTTTTGGTTGTGAGCTGGTAAGGAGAGAAAAAGTATATAACAGAAAAAAGGCTCACATCAGCCTCCCGGCCAGCTCGATACACCACTATCGAGGCGTATTGTAATCAACATCTTGAAGCCGGCTTCTTAGATAAATCAAATCCTGAGTAGTCATAATGATTGGTGGATTACTAACATGAGAACTAATTAACCTCAAGTAGTAGAACTTGGTGCAAATAGAAACTAAAAAGAGCGAAGGTCCTTATATTTAGATAAGTCTATTGAATCTATTGTGGCTTGCTGATGTTTACAATACCGTCAATCCCATCAACCGGCGAGAGGGAATTTTGTTAATTTTTTTTTACCTTTTTTGACCCAAAAATAATCGAAATTTTTTCACTAAAAATAACGTATATTTAAGACCCTTATTTTTGTGGTAAATGGTTAAAATTAATATTTGTTCGATTTATAGACGATATACAACTCTCTCCAGTAAAAGAAAGTGTAGTATTATGATTTTAGATGAGAATTGAGGCCATACGTCAATTTCGACGTTAGTGGCAAGGTGATTTACAGTATAGACCAGAACATTAATAATATTCAATTTCACATATTGTAGTAAATGTCTTTTGTCATCCTCAAAAATTACCCTAAATATATATATTATATAAAATTGGTGCGTACTACCTTCATTTTTCCAAAATGTCAAATAAGTAATTTTTTTTGGCAGAAAGGGGAGTGGCTCCTAAAAAATTCGCTATATTTAATTTCCGAATAACTGATCTAGTCAATATTCCTTAACTTTTATGGGCAGAAATTTACCGAAAACTATCTACTCTTATTGACAGATATTTATAAATTTTATGCGGAGAACTCGGTAACAAGATTGTTTTGCTGAAATAATTACCAAACGGGATACTATACAAACTTCCAAAAACTGCTACTGAATCTGGTGAATCAAACTTAACGTGTTAGTTTGTCCGTTTGAAAGAGATTCAAGCAGAATTTTGATCATTTGATGCGCCAACGAATAGTCCTACGTCAACACGGCGGTTATGTCCCGGACATTACCCACCTTTAGTTTTTTTTAACAACTCCTACATCGAAGAGCCCAAGTCCAATTATTACGATCAAAATTTGTATCCGATTTTTACATTCTAATCCATTGAAAGCGAGTTGCACAAAACATGTTCTGTTCTTAAGACTTTTATTTTCGGTCACTCATACATCACTAGTAAAATAAAAATAAAATTAGTTACAGATTTAATATCAAATCGTTCTAATGCAAAATTTTCTAAAAATTGACTTTTTTCATTGCATTTTTTGAAAAGATTTTTCGATCCGAGCATCAAAAAGGTTTGTTGTTCTGCTCGAGACGCGCCTCTCAGGTAGAAACCTTTTCGTGGCATTATGCACGTTCTCAGAATGCTGTACATGTGTACATATCTCGAGAACGTATTTCGCGGCTTGGCTATTTTATTGACTTTGATACATATTAGCTAAAATGCGCGTTTAACCCTCAAAAAGGCAACCGGGTCCCAGAGGCCCGGCACGTTACAATTTTTTAGTTACAAAAAAATGTGTATGCAGTATAAGCTTGGGCATGAAAATTTTGATAAGTAGCTTTGAAATCTATAACAAAAATTAAGAATTGTGAAATTTTCATCGATGGAGTGATGCGCAGCTATGTTTGAATTTTTTACATGCACAAAAAGGCAAAGCCGGGCCTGGCAGGCCCGGTGTGCATGCAACATTTACTAGGAATACCACGGGTTTTATACATTAATATTTATCCGAAAAAAACATTTTGATGAGTTCATCTTCATATTAGCAGGAATTTTTTTCATGTTTTGATTGATTTTATCTTTTTAACTTTTCTGATAAGAAAAAAATCTTGAAAGTTTGAGCGATTTCTATACATTTCTTTTATAAGAAATGTAAAAATAGCATACGATAATGACGTGTGTCATATTTTTTTGGTAAATACTTTTATGTCACCCACTGTGGTCTACTTGACAATTATTTGGATACAACATAACCTAACTCTGTCGTTATTGTCTATTTTTGTTGTTTATTCTTTGTGTTATAGTTGTCGTAATTATTCAAATTGTAGGATCTAAAAGCAACAAAAAATTGAAATGACTATAAAACGATATGCCCATGTTTTCAATCGTCTCAAAGAATCTGAAATAATGGAAGAAATTCGAGCAAATTCAACAGCAGACGATGCCGAAGCTGATATGCTAAGCGAGGAAGAAGATGCGAATGATATTGCTTCCGACAATGAATCTTGTGCAGACTGGGAAGAAGAATCTAAATATGTACTCCGGTTATGCATCAGAAGAAATTAATAGCAACCCAGAAACATTTATTGGTCGTGTTCAAACGAAATGGAGCTCAGAACCAATCGACAGTCAACGTGATCTTCCGAGTACTCACCTTTTGGAAAAAAATTTGACCTTTTTACATCCATCGTCTTATACGCTGAAATCGGGATTTGCTGCATGTTCGTACTCATCATCCTGTAATTCCGGAACCGGAAGTCGGATCAATTAGAAATTCAACAGCAACCAATGGAAATGCTGTACGGTTTATTTGAAACCAAGTTTGTAAAAATCGGTAAAGAATTCGCTGAGGAATAGGTATGACATTATTTTAGGAACTTGGTAAGTTCCCCCGGTGCATGAAGAACCGCCATAGCTGGCCAATGTGGTCGAAGTGCCTTCGGTGGGTCATTAATGATCTAGGCATGCAAAGCCAAAATATGTTGCACATATTTTAATATATATTGCATCATTTGGATATCATGGTGGTATCAGTTTCTATGGAAATTTGCAGTGTGATTGTACTCTTCAACACGTAACTCCAGAACCGAAAGTCGGATCAATAAAAAAATCAATAGCGACCGATGGGAAGGCTGCACCTTTCATTTGAGACTAAATTTGTACAAATCGGTCCAGCCACCTTAGAGAAAAATCGGTGAGATTGTTTGCCACATACATACATCCATATATACATCTATACACGAACACATACAGACATTTTACGATCTCGACGAACTGAGTCGAATGGTATAAGAGATTTGGCCCTGCGGGTCTCGGTTAAAAAGTTCGACCGATTGCATAACCTTTCTATATGAGAACGACAAAAAGGAGCTTGAATTTAGACGGGCCTGAGAGGCCCGGCTTGCCCTTTAATGTTAGGATTTTAGCTTGCCTTCACAAGGGTTAAAAATCACAAAGCCTTTTTCCGTCGATTTTAGCTGAAATACCACTTATCTTTTAATGGAAGTCCGCCATATTGGATCGGCCATTTTGAATCCCGAAAAACTGACTTCAGATTCGAAATCAGTGATGTCCAAGACCCACAATTCCATGAAATTGTTCCAAAATATTGACATTTTACCACGAAGTAATTCATCGAAAGTGTTCTCAAAACTTTAAAAGCCTTTGTCTCAATACATGATTTTTCAACATTTCATACTACGATCTCATTTGAAAACGGTCCGGTTTAAAGACTTCATCTTTTGACCGCTCGAAAGAGAACATTTTTAATTGGAGGAATGACCTATAAAGTCTATAAATTCTTTGTATACACTATTTTTAGTGAAGGCTTAAGGGACCACTTCAATGGAAGAAAATATGTTGACGGTGAAAGTATTTTAGGAACACTGGTTACTTTGATTGTTTTGACTAGAAATACCAAGCAATAATCGAGAGCTTCATTTGAAAAAGTCTCTTTTCACAAATGTTTATAACATGTACAGCAACAAACACGGTAGGAACACAATAAATATATTATTTCCTCTAATTTGAGTATTGCGTAGCAACATGCAAATCAAAGTAATGAGTAACGGTATGATAGAGCGAGACCAATAGTTCGACCCATACATTCAAAGAGACAGTAGAACTTTGTCCTTCTGGAGGATAGGTATAATGTGCATTTGCAACTGCTTTGACATCTGTTTCGAAGTTTGAATTTTTATACGGTGGAGGAAGATAAAAATATAATATTCAAGAGTGACTGAACAAATAGTATATGTTTGAGTTGGAATCGGGCGAGGTTCTAATCTCCAAATCCAAAAATTTTATAACTGATTCCTTCTCCTCCACCTGGCAGTTACTCTTTGTAACCCGTCAGGGTAACAATTTAGCACTGGGTGGAAATATACCATTTATTGGGTATACAATCCGTAGAGTGTATTTGTTTACATGTGTAATTATGCTCACCGCTGTTTGGTACCGTTCATTTTTTCTTGTAAATTTTGTTCATTTACGCGTATGTGAACGGTTTTATTCGTGCAGCTAGGTTGGATAATTTTTGTTAAACATTTGTCAATAACTAACATAGGGCCTAGGTAGGTTACCGCGCTCCTCTTGCTGTTATATTGGTTGCTGTTTATGCTGCAAAGGAGTTGACAGTTATGCGGCGGTGCAGTTTTGTGGTGATGGTGTTTGTTTTGGTGGAATGGAAAGTGACGGACCACGAAAAAGAACAGACGTCCAGAGTATTTTGCTTTCGGGACAGTTTTGCGCCACCGTAACTGTGGAGTTTAGTGCGCGCGTGTGACAGTAAAATCCCTGTCGAAAAGTGCCAGTTTGTGGTTCGGGCACAGTGCATAGTGTGGTGTCGGTTCGCCAAAAGGGGTTAGCTAATTGCAAAGGAGTTCTTTCGCTACCCCGGCTAATTAACAAGGAACCGAACATCAACCGTTCTCGCTATAGAGGATAAGTCGAACGAGCCTAGCTCTATAGCTAATAGCCAAGGAGAACGAAGCAGGGCGGACAAAGGTTGCCCCTGGGAAGTTTACTGCGGTAACTTCCGGGATCGTTTACGGCGAGTAGACAATCCGGCGATTCGTCGCCAACGTCGCTAGGGAGGTTCCAACAAAGGAGTCAAGCTTACCTCCCTAGCTAAACGCCAAGGACCGCTGCCGGAGCAGCCAACGACCAAAGGAGAACGCGGCCGTTGTTGTCCCGGCCGGTCGGAGGAAACCGCCCGCCTTTCCGCCCGCAGCAGTGAGCCGCCAGAAGCAGCAGTGAAGTGGAGAGTTTGAGGACAATAAAGTCGGTAAATTTAGTAATTTATTTTGTTTTGTTTACCCTTTTTTGTTGTTACGAAAATCCGAAATTCCGTAGAGGCACCTAGGCCGCCCTGAAAAGAAGGGTACGCCGGGCAAATAAGAACCCGAGTAGCGGGCAAACCCCTACTTACATTTTGTACAATCTATCAACAGTTTTCTCATCCCAATCATACCTTGTATCACAGAGCTTTTTTCTTCGTGCTGATAATTGTCTCGTAAAAATTTTCCACGTCATTATAGGTAAAGTTGCTCTCGGATTTCCTAAAATCTTTTTCGTGGAACCTTCGTTTTATATACAGGTAAAGTATTTTCCCGACTGATGTCACTTCAAAATATCGTGGCCTTTTTGGCCGCAGCAAGCATTCGAATCTTCAGGTCGTTCTTCTATTCGTTCGTTGAGCTTTTGAGCAAATTCTTCAGCAGCATCCCGAGTCAATAGCTACTGTGCTACGAAGCACATAGTTCTATTGCGATCGGTTTTCGTAAGATACTAATATTGATGACACCAAATAAATACCAACCGCGTATCAAAACATATTTGTTTTGAAAACACGTTTCACCAGTTTGATGTCTCCTGGTGTGCGTCCGAATATTCTGTAGTATCATTTCTTTGGCTGTTGCGATATTGACGTTTACTTTATCGTATGTGGTTTAGTGGAGACTTTCCTTTTCAATATCTTGGCATCTTCAGTGTAGACCCACAGAGAACAGACATCCATGATCGAACAAAAATATTTAAAAAACGTGTGTAAACATTTGAATTAATATACGATAAACACTAGCGCCGCCACACCAACCTATCCCAACTATCCGTCAAATCCATTCCGGAGCCGGTTAGAAATCCTGAATAGATTCAGTATGGAATCTTGCTCAAAGAAAACAACCGATTCCGACTCTATCGGTTGATGCATTTGAGCTGGAATTCATGCTGGAAGTCCGAACCGGTTCCGGTCTAGTTTGACTGGGTAGAGGAATAACCGCTGTCAATTCTGTCGAAGTCAGCCACAAGAAAACATGACGGCAGTAGCGCACCTGGTTTGGATATCCTAACTACCTTCGAAACCGTTAGAGATTTTACACAAGTTGAATGCTGAAGATGGACGTCTGTTCTCTGTGGTAGACCTTTCCATTTGCCACTCCGAGTATGAGTTTCATGTTATGTTTTATTTTCTTTTCGAAGGCCTTTTCTACGCGCTTATAAAGGTCATTTTTCATCTGATTAGATGTGTCGTTCTTTGGCAGGTATGCGTCGATCAAACTATAGTTGAAGAACTTGTTCGAAATTATACAGCTCTCGCGTACGCTCAGGATGCAAGAACATTCTTCGGTTTCAAGTACTGAGTTTCAAAACCGTTTTCACTAAAAACTGTTGTGTATTTTTACAATATTTGATGTGTATCATGCCAAATCTGTTACAACAGAATAATACTAAATCAGTACCTGCATGTCTCAGTCTAATAGCGCTGAGAAAAACAAGCGTAACGCATTACTGCTACCACCGCCTGCAAAATATTCTTCACAAACCATCGCCGGCAAGCGGACGCGCGGTTATTATTTCCCTAGGTCGGTTACAATCAATTCCTAAACGGAATGTAGAAAATATGTGTTCTTCGTTCTATAGTATCACAAATTTACGAAGTCCATATTGTCAACTGCATTCATTGCAAATGTACTTTTGGTAAAATGACGTTAGCATCAGATATATTTTACGATTATATACAACCATTAGAATCCTCTTTTATTATAGAACATTTGGTTCTACTAGAATTGCAAGTACAAACAAATGCATTTATTCATTTTTAATCGCTTCGGTTTCCCAAAATAGATATAATTCCTTTTGAATTAGCTCGCTAGATAAAACGTTTGACAGCAATAAAAGTGTGTTAACAAACAAGCGAAACTATTGGTAGATGGCCATGGAATACAATTTTATGCAACGCGTCTTCACACTGTAACAATGGAACAACTATAATTGGTCAATTATGCCAGCTTGTTTCATTCATTTATTGAATGAAAACTTGTAAAAATGCTCGTAATTTTTTTTGCAAATCAAAACGCACATATAAGTATATCCAAGCATTGGTTTACATACATGCTTTATAATATTGTAATATTTATGTCTTATAATAATCAATATTGAATTCTGACCACATTTCAACAATATTTACACTATGCTCGTAAAATTCAGCAAATTATATAGTGTTGCCGATGTGAACGTAAACAAAAGTTTACTTTCCTAAAACTTTGGGATAGGAAAAGTCGATTCAAGGGTCTTTTTTGTGGATTCTCTCGGATAAACGAGGTTTCTCTGGATGTCACAAAGTGATCAAGGTGAGTTGAGTGCTATGTATTAGGTAGTACTCAAGATAAAATGTCCAGAATATTACTGCGCTAGATAACGCCATGCCGTTCGGGTATCTACCAAGCCTCTAGTTTTCTGGACAGGAAATCATAAAAACGAATGAATATGTTGATTTTATATTCATTCTAAAATACACTCTATGCTTTGTTTTAGGTATAGAAACGAGTTTAATATGGTACGCGTCATACAGACAGCGGAAAAAATCATTATGCACAGTAAGTAAATATCCACAGTTGATCTTGGAGTGGTCCGTTAAAGTGGAAAGAGGGCAAAAAATCGATCTCAAAATTTGAGATCGCACCATTACGTAAAATTTGAAGCTGTTTACCCATTCTTAGGTCATTCCTCCAAAAAATTAGTTTACTTTAGAGCCTTATTATTAGTTTTGTATTTCAGATCGATCCTGAGCCAGCAGGCTGCACGCAGTTTTGGGATTCCACGCGCTCCTAACCTTAGGCAGAACGTCACCACGGGTGCCATTTTGTTCTTTTCGTCTTGAAAGGATTTGTAAATGAAGACGAAAATATAAGCTTTTTGAATACTAAAACTGTTTCGTTCCATCTTTTTTCATTGGCCCACAAAAAAAGTTAAAATTTTTCTTACTTTTTGATCATTTGAATGAAAACCTCTCCTTAAGTAGTTTGAAGGTAACTGAGCAGCAGTAACTACCTTAACAACAATCGTATGATTATTCGGAAAAATCTTGAAAATCATCCCACTACTACGATGCCGTCATCAGCACAAGGTGGTACATTGATTCGCCATGACAAACTTTTAACATTCACCATTCGAGTAGCCATCTGTCATCTCTTTGTATATCACAAGTATGCAAATTGATGAATAATTCCTCCTACGAATCGTTGATGAGCTGTTCAAGGACATTTGTACCCCCATTGACAGGTTGTATTGCCACGACCAGAGATTGAAATTAGTTTAATAGTGCTGTTTATCATAATCGATTCCTCACCACCTACAGAAAAGCTATTGATAATAGGACGTTTATTGCTTTAGTTAGCGTTGCACAAACTGGTTTCAAATCTGAACTGTACTGTAAGATACAGTTCCTTTATGGAAATAGAACATGTTGCTTTAATGGACTCTAAAATTAACGCCGGGTTTTATTAATTTTGGTGCAGTCTCTTACCAACGATGTTAATGAAGCAAATGATGAACATACCTGCAAGAGAGAGAGCGAGAGAGAAAGAAAAAATATAGATTAGAACTTGGATCAGATTTAGTGCATAATTATAAGCTGACAGTTTTATTTGTTATTCAATCATAAAACAAGATAGCCTGAAACATCTGCAGGATTTTCTTTCTTCTTCAAATAATATCATATACAGTTTTGCCATAAAACGTGTCTCACAAATTTGCCGCCTTAAATTTGCTCTCGTAAACCGGTTCGCCATAAAACGGCTACAGCGGGACGGCGGCGAGTCGTAAATCCGTTGCATCAGATGCAATCCATTCGCCAGTAGTTCGGTAGGTGCATGAGCGAGCAACACAAGATTGAGATATACACCACCGGCAGTGAGTGAGTTTAGTCGTACGACGCCGCCCCAGCCAGCACAGCTGTCTGTGATCCGCGAAGATGCATCACGTACACGGCTTTCACCTACATTTAGTGCTGGTGGATTCTTTGCCATCGTTCCTGGTTCGGAGAAAATTTCACGCAAACCCATTCGAAAGAAATCTCCCAGGAAGATGAATGTGATTCCTGGTGTAAATTCTTGACAGCTTTCACTGTATGGTTGTCCGCTGTGAGGACCATACGAGGGCACGTTTGTGCCATTTGTTTCTGGCTGGTATAGCTTTCTGTTCCGAGCTGTCTGTTTGCCGTAAAATTTATGTCACAGTAGTATTATTTCCAATATTTTCTTTCCCCTGTGCAGCAGTTTGAAAGCTCCCACGTTGAAGAAGTCGAGAATATCAGAAAAGCTACCATGAATTGGGTCAAAAACTAAGCGTATGATAAAGGGTCTCTATACATATATTTATTGGTTCGCTGCATAAAAGCTGATATTTCCGAGCGGCTGGTCTTTCTTCTGTAATGCTGCAGTTATGCAATTGTAGTAACGTGTGATTATTATCGACACCCTTAGCGTTCTCAGCTTCGTCGGTGGCAGCTAAAAAAAGTAACTGGCAATATAAAGATTTTGTTGCATTTTCTCACCATGCTAGCCCAGGCAGCCTCATGCGGTAGAAGGTGGTTACATACTTTATAACTGCTTGTTGATTAAGTTGAACGATCCGATTAATGCAGCGATTTCGAACCGGTTGCAGCACCTACCGTCGGTCGTTCGGTTGGTCGCACACGTGGGAAAATACCTTTTTTCCTCGTTCATTTAATCGATGTCAACATAGAAGTGAACACTTAACCTAGCTGGATGTACATTGGGTTGAGTAAGGCGTGACGGTGCGAAATACTAGTAGACATATATCCACTAAAAATGCTTTATGAAGTTGAATCATATTTCAATTGCGGTGGGCGTAGCGTAATCTGTAAATCGATTGCCTTGTACGCAGCGCACCTGGGTTCGAGTCCCGACCCCGCACATAGGGTTAGAAATTTTTCATAAGAGATTTTTCTAACCCGAAGAGGTGATTGACCTTAAGGTTAAAACCAGAGTTACAAAAAATCGAAGCTATATTTTGACGGCTGAAAATGAACCTTATGCGACTCGCGGTGAATAGAAAAAATATTCATTCAAATATCCATGTTATTCATTCAGTTGAATATCGTATATTATATATTCATTTATATATTCATTTCACTAATTATCAAGGAAAATGTTTTCAGATACTGGTAAAGCATATGAAACAACAATCAACATCGCATACATTGTGCCAGGGCTTACTATGATGCGTTTGATTCGTTGCTGCACGGTCGCTTCGTGTAATAATCGGAGACGAATGAAAATGTGTATGGATGAATGGGCGGTTTGTTCGTTTGACGTTTTCAGCTGCGTCACTGAATATTGAAAATGAATGTGGCTGAATATGATCAATTTTCATTCAATGAATTTGAATATTTTTAACTCTGGTTAAAACCTGGTTATCGAAAATAAAAAAAAATATTTTTATTGTTTACATGTAACTTTTCAATGGTTTACAATATCGCCTTGATTTCAAAAAGAAAGTTACGGAAAGTTTTAGGAGCATTTTGAAAAACCTATTGTTGTTGATGGATAAACGCAAATAACTTACAAAAAGATCGCATTAAAACAAAATAATCGTATTGTTGAAACAAGATTTACAATATCTCGAAAACTACTGCATCTTCGAAATTTTTTGATGCGAGCGTTTTTATTTGAAATGTCATTTAGAATTTCATTCAATAAGAAAATTGTATTCCTGTAAAAAGTATGAATTATAAGGATTGTAAAGATAGTACCCGCCCTCGAAATGTTTGTTTTTATTCAGTTCGTTTATTTAATAGGCATAAATGCGTTAGCTTGGCGGCGCCAAATATTTTTTTTTACATTTTGAATATTTTAAAACTAAAAGGTTACAATGCACAAATATTTTTTAATTTTGAGAGGAACATTTTTTTACAACTATCTTAA
This sequence comes from Topomyia yanbarensis, assembly GCF_030247195.1. Classification (NCBI taxonomy): domain Eukaryota; kingdom Metazoa; phylum Arthropoda; class Insecta; order Diptera; family Culicidae; genus Topomyia; species Topomyia yanbarensis. The sequence goes on from NC_080671.1 coordinate 109,704,140, forward strand.
ACTAAAAATACGATTCGATATACAAGATTGAACAATAATTATTTTTCACAAAAACATTTTTACAGCTATCTTAAGACTAGGAATGTAGATTAATATAAAAGAAGGGGAACAAATTTTTATAAGAAATTTCACAGATATCCTAAAACTAGGAATACAATTAGATATACAAGATGGGAAACGAGAAAAAAAATGAAAAGGTTTAAGGCTATCTTAAAACTAGGAATATAATACAAATTGGTTTTTGTAACTGCAGCAGGAGTTGTATTAGGAACATGGGGGAGTAGGCGAGCACGATGACGGGGAAAGAAGAACAAGAATTGCAACATTCAGGCAAAGAGAAGAATAGTGACATGAGTTAGAGCCTCAGGCTGGTAGATGGTAGATGCCTAGGATCGGGTTGACGGCGGAGAATCCTTCAAGAGTGATCAGACCATCGACCTGGTCTCGCTTGGGCTTCATTTTTGTAGGCTTGGTAAAGGTGACGGTAGTCACATAGTGTCACTCTGGTGCTCCAAAAGGAAGGACAGGGAACTCTAAGAACGAGAAATAAAGGATATGGGCTAGATTAGGATATTTGTCGATTTAATAAAAAGGTAGATGAGAGACATATAGGGAAAATCGCGACTTGCCAGGATATCCCGAACTGGGTGGTCTACCTCAGGCCCGGAAGGAATTCTTTAACTGCGATCTGGCGCCACAATACCCAGCGCACGTCCAGACAACGTGATCGATGTCGTGATAACCTTCATTACAAGCGCACCGACTACTCTCTGTGAGCCCAATACGCCGCAAATGCGCATCCATTTTGTAGTGATTGGACATAAGCCGGGACATTACAAGTATGAAATCTCGACCCACATCCATCCCCCACCCTGAACCAAGGCTTCGTTGATACCTTTGAGATAATCGAATGTAGCCATCGTCCAAGTTCCCCATTGCTCCACAATTTTTGCCAACTGTTGAGTGTCCTCTGACAGCATATACTAAAAAAATCGTCGACGCAGATTGGTCTTTCGTATATGTCACCATTTAATGCGCCCACCTTTGCTAAAGAGTCGGCCTTTTCATTGCCCGGGATAGAGCAATAAAAGGGGACCCAAACAAAGGTAATCTGGTAAGATTTTTCACATAACTTGCGCAGAGACTCCCGTATCTTCCCCAGAAAATACGGGAATTGCTTTTTAGGCTTCACCGCACGAAGAGCCTCGATAGAGCTGAGACTGTCCGAAATGATGAAGTAGTGATCTGTGGGCAATGTGTCGATGATCCTAAGGGTGTACTGAATAGCAGATAATTCTGCGATGTAAACTGAAGCAGGATCATTGAGCTTGAATGAATCGGTGACATTATCATTGAAGATACCGAAGCCAGTGGACCCATCGAGATTTGATCCATGTAGTGTAGAACATTTTGTCACAGTCGACTTCTCGGAATTTATCATAAAATATATTGTGGATCACTTGCGGGCGTATATGATCCGTGATTCTACGAATCTCTTCCTTCATAGATGTGTCGAAGAACACAGTAGAATCAGAAGTATTTAGGAAATGGACAAGGTTGGGATTGTACGAAGAAGGATTGATGTTCTGTAGTCGAAGTACAAGGCCATAAATCGGGATTGAGAATTAAGTTCGACGAGCCTCTCGAAGTTTTCAATCACCAACGGGTTCAAAATGTCGCATCGGATGAGCAATCGATATGAGAATTCCCAAAATCGATTTTTTAGCGGAAGAACGCCCGCCAGCACTTCGAGACTCATCGTATGGGTCTAGTGCATGCAACCCAAGGCAATGCGCAAGCAACGATACTGGATTCTCTCCAGTTTGATGAAGTGTATGTTCGCAGCGGACCGGAAACAGAAACACCTGTACTCCATCACTGACAATATCATTGTTTGGTATAACCTGATCAGATCTCGTGGGGCGGCCCCCCACCATGTTCCAGTTATTCTGCGGAGAAAATTGATCCTTTGTTGGCATTTCTGTTTCAGATACCTAATGTGACATCCCCAGGTACCTTTAGAGTCAAACCAGACCCCGAGATATTTGAATGTGAAGACCTGATTGATCCCCCTCGAAATGGTTGATTCAGAACGGTCTGGAAAGGCATACCCGGAGGGCGTACTCTTCCAAAGAAGTCCAGGTTGGTTATAATCAACAAATATGTAGTAGATGTGTCGTGTTGGGTTCAATGAAACTTGCGATGTCAATTGCGGATACTGTGTGCTTCTGAATAATTTCTACATCACTTGCGGAATCGAGGGGAATATATACTACACCCACACAGAAATTAGTGTAGGGGTCACGAATATTTACCCAAAGTTATTCGAGATTGTGAGTATCATTTTTGTGTTTGGATGAGAGTCGGTTAGGGACTGCAATTAGCACACCACCACCACTTTTCTTCCCTGCACTATTAGTATCACGATCGCTGCCATATACCGAGTACTTTGAGCCAAATAATTGGAGCGAGTTGATTTGATCATTCAGCCACGTTTCGGTCAGAACAATAACATCATGGTCAACATCTGAAGCAGCGACGGACAGCTCATCAATTTTTGTGCGCAGTCCTCTCATGTTCTAATAGTAGATTTTAGGATGTCCATGGAAGGACGAACATATACATTCATTGTAGTTACCTGAGTAAACGGATACAGGAGTTCGAGTTTTATACCAGAAGAGAAGATTTTTTTTTATTAAACGGTATATGCCTTTCCGTAGAGTGCAATTTGTTTACAGAATCGACAAGTATCATTGGTACACAGTATGCAAAAGGGATGCCATGCAAAAGGGATGCCATGAAACAATGTCACGAAGTATAGAAACACAAACAGTCCTAGTGTTAACCCTCCGGAAGTCGCGCAAATGGCCCTCTGAACGAGCAGCCGCTGGTGCTCTAAGACAATTTCGCTAGATTTCCAGAGCAGCGTGCACTCAGTGTACTAGCGCGACTTCCGGAAGGTTAATGCTAATTCTGATTTAACCAAAACCAAGAGTTCGTGTTCGCTTTCTTGTCAGCAAACCAAAGCTTGCGTGCTTACTTCCCGAGACATCACTCGGTATCCGTCATTTTAGGTGTCTCACTGGCCCCGTGTTGGTCGGGGGAACTGGGCCAATTCGGATCTATTAAGAGATTATTAACCATTGATTCCTGAAAGCCTGATCAATAGCGCACATTTTTCTAATGCGACTTTTTTGATCTTTAACCGCATTGTGTGTAAACGTTTCTGCGCAAAGGTGTATCAAAGGTCCGAATTACCTCAGCACAGGTCCAATTCGGTCTACCCGTTCCTTATCGTTTTATATTTCTTACATAAGAAATGTATAGGATTCGCTCAAACTATGAAATTATTTTCCGAAGCCCGGAGAGCCGAGTCTCATATGCCCTGATCTTGCCCAGAATCTGATTTCTCCCCGGCACTACCTTACGGCATTACTTCGGGGAGGGGTTTTTATGTGCATAACACCCACTCTAATTCAACTACTTAGTAGTTAGTTCCTTCAGTAGGCTTACATGGCCACTCCTCAACACACCACCAGTTCTCCACTATCCACACAGACTGGCAATTTCTGCATGGCAGTCGCAAAGCAGGCTGTGAGTCGAGACTTAGTGCTCCTCCCCTACGAAGACAATCTGGACGGCAAACTTCAGATTGTCTAATTCACCGAGCCCTTGGGCTCCCTTATGCCATTCAGCACCACGACTCGGCTCCCTTGTGCCAGTTAGCACCGCAACACCCTTCTCGTTCCATCCAGCGCCGTTTACTCGTTGAGCTCTCGACTTGTTCGCGAACTATTCGGTCTAGTCCACGACGCGTCGTGGACCTAGCCTACTCCGACGGAGAATTCCCCGACGAGAGAAGTTTTCCCGAAACCAGCCAGGTGTCGAGGTCAGTTCGGCGATTCCGGTGGAGCTAGGCGTCCGGTTCGCTGGTGCCCTGACGTCCCGCGACTGCTGGTGGTGTGTGTGTTTTTTTATAATAAGTTTTAAAAAGCTTCAAAAACCTGGCATGTAGTATATTGGCACTGTGTGGGACTCACGACTCACGTTCGTGCCTAACCCCTAAAAGCAATCCTTACTTTTTTCGCCCTTCTTCCACACGGAACTACGACAATGTATTACTTCGTGGGGGGATCGTTGTGCTTTCGTCGCACCTCTTTCTTCTGCTCTATCTCGGAGCCTCACTTGGTTCATGAAGTGGCTTGACCTATGAGCTTCTATTTAACTCTCGACTCTTCTCTCGCTTTTAGTCTTCATCTATTACGTCGCCGATTAGCTCTCGTCCCCGTGAGCCGTTCAGGTGCTTTTAGCTCAAGTCTCCGTGAGTCATTCAGCATCCGGCCTTATCACGATCTACATAGATAATCCCCAACGGTGAACTCACGCTACTCCGACCGATAGTTCCCCGACGGAGGAATTTCCCCCGAAACCGATACCCGCTTCCTTGAGCCATTTAACTCCCAGCTTTATCGAGATCAACTCGGATATTATTCTACTCCGGTGTTTGTTTCGTGAGCCAATTAGCTCTACTTTTCGTCACAATTATGTCGGGTAGTCCACGGTAGCAAATCTACCCTACCGAGAATTCCCAGGCGGTAGATTGCTTCCGATATCGATGTACCTTTCTGTGAGCCATTTACCTCCCCGCTCCGTCTATTCGGTTTAGTCCCCGGCAGTGGATCTAGCATACTTAACGGGCCAGCCAGTATATGCTGAGGTCCATCCAGCGATTCCCGGCGGTGCTTCTAGCCTACTCATGAGCTACCCGCTAGGGTGTCGAAGCCGGTCCGGCGATTCCGGTGAAGTCTTACGTCGGATTCGCTGGCGCCCCGATGACCCCAATATCGCTGCTACATCGCGTACTACTCGACTGGTCCCCGCCGGTGGACCCAGCCTATACCGTCGGAGAGTTTCCCGGCGAAACTCGATTTGTGGTTTCCACGGCGGTGTTCTCTTGCCACTTCCTCTGTATCTCGGAGAGTATACTCGTAACCACTCTGTTGACAGCGTACCAGGTATGCTCATCACGGCACATCCCTTCGACGATACTGTCCATTATTATATCAGGCCCTTCAGACTTCTTCGAACTTAGGGCGTTCGAAGACCACGTGTTCCGGTGTCTCTTGCACGTTCACACACTCCGGGCAAAGGGGTGACGAAGCGTGTCCAAAGCGATGGAGGTATTTCCGGAAGCATCCATGCCTGGTCAAAAACTGCGTCAAATGGAAGTTCACCTCTCCATGCTTCCTATGTACCCAAGCAGACACATTTGGGATGAGTCGGTGGGTCCACCTTCCTTTCTTCGCATTATCCCACTCTTGCTGCCACTTAGCCAACAAGTCCGCTCGGACCAATCTCCTTGCATTACGTGTATGTTCTCCGCTGGTAGTATTCCAAGTCCTCAGCCAGAGTGATGCAGATGGGGATCATCCCGGCAATTAGAAATCGTTCTGTACGCACTCGCGACACGAACAGCTATTAGACGAAACGAGCTTGTCAACTTCGTCCGGTTCCGCTTTGAGTTCAGCGCAGCAACCCAGGCCGGTACGCTGTACCTCAGTATTGAGGATGAGACACCCGCCAGGAGACGTCTCGTGCTGCCTCTTGTTCCTCCGTGATATGGCATAATCCATGCCAATGCGTTAGTTATCCTCGCAGCATTGTCACATACATAGTCGACACCGATCGTCGACCATCACACCCCGGTGCTTTAGCGCACGCATCGATGGGTTGGATTGTCCTCCGACGCTGATCTCAACAAGCTAGATTTTTTTACAGTTGCTGACCAGCACTACCTCAGCCTTGTGGTGAGCCAGCTACAACTTGACGTTAGCCATCTAGGTTTCCACGATTCCTATTGTCTGTGCCCTCAATATCTCCACCTTCTCAAGGGTATCGCCCGTTATCGTCAGGATAACATCATCTGCAAAGACGACGATCTCGGTTCCAGTGTTAACACTCCATTGTACATAATATTCCAGAGCGTTGGGCCGACTATGGAGCCCTGAGGTACTCCCGCCGTGACCCTAATCGACCTTTGCCCCATGTTCGTTTCGTAGACCAGTACTCAGTTCTGGAAGTAACTTTTCAGAACATTGCACAGATAGTTCGGAACCCGCATTCTGTGCAGCGCTACAGCGATAGCCCCCCAACTAGCATTGTTGAACACGTTCTTCACGTCTATCGTTACCACGGCGTTTTAGCGATTACCCCTTCTCCCTTGCTTCAATGCTTTCGCCGCGTTCACGATGAGTGTGCGGATGGCGTCTACCGTCGATATCCCTTTCCGGAACCTGAACTGCCTCTGCGATAGTCCGTTCTCACTTTCAGCGTAGGTAGTCAGCCTGTTAAGGATGACCCTTTCCAGGATCTCTACGAGAGTATCCAGCAGACATATAGGCCGATGCGATGCTGGATCTGCTGGTGGTTTCCCTGGTTTTGGTAGCAACACCAGCTTCTGGATATTGAATCTATCCGGGAAATAGCCATCGCCCAGGTATTGCTGTAGGACTATGCTGAACATGTCTGGAAACGCCAGGATCACAGTCTTCAGTGCCACGTTGGGGATACCATCGCATTCAGCCATTTTGCCACAATAAGGAGCTCATCGTAGGAAACCAGCATTTCCATCATCTGCATCAACGTACGGTGTAGGAGGCCATGCGGTTGGACCGTGATCCGGAAAAAGACTCTCCACGATAATTTTCAGTTTGTCGGCGTACATTTTGACGGGCGTCATTGGACCCTTGATCCTGGGCATAACGACGCGGTAAGCATTGTCCCATGCGTTGGCGTCTATTTCTTTGCACAGCTCCTTGTAGCAGATGGACTTGCTTAGCACTATCTCGCGTTTAAAAGCGGTCCTGGCCGCCCGGAATGTTTCCTTACACTCTTCTCTGATTGCCTCAGATCTTGCTCTCTGAACGCGTCTTCTGGCTTTTAGGCAGACAGCTCGGAGCTGAGCCTATCACTCCACCAATACGCCGGTAGTTCCTGGGCTCCATTTTCATCGGCATTGACATCGGCCATCACATGGCCTCGCTACTGTTTCCGAAAGCTCATCGGCACTCGGAATTGGAATGACATTGTCAGCAACGAAGTGTTTCCACAAAAAGGTCCTTGTCGAAGACCTTTATTTTCCACTTCCGCTCACCAGTCTTCATTCTCGGTGTTACCGTACAATTACGCCGACCAATGGTGTAGTGGATCACTTGGTGGTCACTATGTGTGTACTGCTCACTAACTCGTCAATTGATGTTATCCATCAGCGAAGAACTGCAGAATGTTATGTCGATGATGGATTCTCAGCTGTCTTTACGGAATGTGGTAGCGGAACCTTCGTTGCACAGTCTCACATCCAGCTTCGCCAAGGCCTCCAACAAGCTGTAACCTCTGGCGTTGGTCAGTCCGCAACCCCACTCCACGGCCCATGCGTTCAAATTTCCTCCTATAACAACCGGCTTTCGTCCGACTAACGAGTCGGTTAGTGCGATCAGCATCCGATTGTACTGCTCTGGAGCATAGCAGCTACAGATGAATACGCCGTTGATCCTGGCGATCACGCAGCCTTCGTGGGTGTTATCCACCATCTCTTGGACAGGGAAACCGCCCATTACTTGTATTGCAGCCATCCCTGCACTACCCTCCACCCAGTTACCGTTATCAGGAGGAAAACAATTCGGCTCTGCAATAATTGCAACGTCGCACTTCGTTTCTGTTGTCGATCGCCACAACAGTTGCTGTACAGTGTCGCAATGATTGAGATTAAGCTGGGTTATCTCCATCATCATTGGCCTGCCTTCGCCTTTATGCACGCAGCGCATTTGAAGCCGCCCATCATGTGGTCGTTTCCGTCCTCCGGTTTACACATCATGTACCTTGGTTGCTTCGTGCAGTCTTTGGCAATCTGCCCCTTTTCTCCGCAATTTCTACACAGTGCAGACCTGTCGTGGCCCTTGCAGTTCCTCGCTAGGTGTCCGAGGTCAAGGCATCTGAAGCATCGCTCCAACTGCTTGGAAACTCGCGGAGTGACTCTCAGCGACTTTTATCTTACCGGTCTCCGCCAGCTTGTTGACAACGGCCACCGGTAGTCGAATCGCTGCCGTTTGAGTTCGTCGATCAGGGCACTCTTCAGTTCCTCAACGGTCGTTATCTCATCTAGACCCTTGCACTCGACTACGGCTTCCTGCGACATGGCTCGCACCCCAATGATTTAGCAACGAGCTCGCGGTATGTCTAGTTCTTGACGGAAAGATCCTTCTTCAGCTTGGAGATCATCTCGCCCTTCTGAGTGCGCCTCGTTCTAACAACGTTCTCTCCCAACTCCATTAGCTCTGGGTCCGCTCTCACTTTCTTGAGAAGAGCGGCGTAGGAGGACGTATTGTTCGTTTCGCCGATCAATGCATCTCCTTTTGGCGCCTTCTGACGAGCCGAAGGTTTTCTTCCCTTCTTCTGCTCTCTTTTTCGCTCTTCCTTCTTCTTCTGATGCTTCCAGTGTTTCTCCTTCCGATCTGCAACGGTACTCCAGCTTTCTCCCTATTGGGTGTCGTGTTTTTCTTCGGAAACAGCCACAGCATCCTCGAGCGTTTGCGCCTCGTCTTCCGTCTCCTGGCGAGGATCTTGTCCTCTTTGGAGTCACGGAAACTAGCATGTTCTCCACACCAATCTGCTTCTCCTTGCCCTGCTTCGGAGGGGCTAGGAAGATAGTAGCCTTAGACGACGCCAATACTCGCTGAGCTACATCAGCCCTCCGCATTGCTGTGTCGTACTCATTCACGTCAGACAGTAGCGCCTTTCGGATTCTGATGACCATCTCTTTAAAGTCTTTACGGACATTGTTTCTCGCATCCACAAACTTGTGGAGCTCCTCCACCAATTACTTCGCTGCCACTACTTTCGGCTTCTGTGGGGTGCAATTCGTCCCGCTCTGCTCTGGCTGTTGTTGCTGCCGCTGCTGCTTCTCCACCTCCTGCTCTTACTGAATGAGTTCAGATGCTGCTGGTGGTGGTGACCTCACCACCAGGTTTGTCGTGTTTCTTTACATTTTTAAGAAACACAGTTTTGAAACGCTATACGTGCTAGAAAAATATTTAATATGAAAGGGTTAATATTATCCATATTAATCATTCAATTAATTTTTTTTTGGTTTTGTTCACATTATTTGTTTCGTCTATTTTAATCATTTCATTAAATTGTCAATTTTTCCCAGTTAGTTTCTTCATTTTATTAATTAGGTCTAGTCAGCTCTTTTTATTATTGGATGACAGTTTGTTAACTTAAAACAATTTAATTTACTCTATTAATTTTATAACTTTTTTAAAATTGTTTAGTTTTCATTTGAGCTAATTTGATTTATTTATTTTATTAATTTTATTTATATTAATTATTCAACCCGTTTTATGGTCAAAATTATTTTAATTTTATTTGTTTTTTAATTTTTCTATAATTTATTCAGTTTATTCGAAGTGTTACTCTTGCAGGACTCGAAACTGTGCTTATCTCACATTTAGTTGCTTGCCAACTTCGTGTGAGCTCGGTATACTAATGAATGATGCAACAGTGATATGTGTAAGCAATGTCTCATCTCACTGATAGGTGGATTAAATCGTTTTTTTACATTTCTTAGAAAAGAAATGTATCGAATTCGCTCAAACTTTCAAGATTTTTTCCGAAGCCCGGAGGACCGAGTCTTATATACAAATCGACTCAGTTCGACGATTTGGAACAATGTTTATGCGTGTGTGTTTATTTTATCGAGGGGGAATCTTCAAAAGAGATCACTACCGACTTGGCCGTGATACTGTCGGATTCTTGCTGCAGCTCTTTCTCCAGCAAGCCTACCGACTAAACCTTAACCTCCTGTATCTCCGTATCCTTTTCCTCCCGGGACCACCGTTGAGTATTATTTCGGGAGGGGCTTGTGCTCTTGCACCTTTTCTTTCTTAGAGCCCCTTGGCTCCTCGACAGCGCCTATTCGCTGCGTGGGTGTTTTTTTTATTTTTTTTCTTTTATTTTCATTTTTTATATTTTTTTTTTATTTTTTTTGTATTCTTTTTTTTAATTTTTTTTATTTTTTAAATTTTTATTTATTTTTTTCTATTTTTTCACCCGCTTACAGCTTGCAACGTTACCGGTCCACCGGCGATTATCATCGCCGACATCGGAACCCGCCGAGACGTGAACCGATCCAGGGATACCGAAAACGTAACTCGCATCCCTTCACTTCCACCCTTGGAGGATTTTTTTTCCTTTTCTAACCGACGTTAAACTGCTTGTTGGTGTTGCCAACTTAAAGCTCGTATCTCCGCTGCGCTAGAGCTCCGACAGAATTAATGTTACTGTCATTAGCTGTTAGCTGTCCTTGAGTCCATTGGTCCCTCTTCATTACGCGGAGCCCGTTGGCTCCCCTGCGTACGTTGAGTCAGCATGCTATCCAACCCTCGCTGCGTAACCGATCACCAACGTTGGAACCCGTCGAGACGTGAACCGATCCGGAGATGCCGAAACGGGACTAGCATCCCCTCACAGCCAACCTCGCAGGATTTTTAACCGATGTGAAACTTCTTGTTGATGTGTGTGTATAATGGACAAACTCTCATTCGTGTTTCTCAGCAATGGCTGAACCGATCTTATCCAAACCGATTTTAAATGAAAGGCCTATCACCCAGACAGAACGCTATTAAATGGTTTTTGATTCTGATGTTTAGTTTCCAAGATACGAATGTTTAAAGGTGCAAAAATCGCGTTTCTTGCAGTTTTTTTAAATTTTCTGCAGAAATTGACAACGTAACTGAACAATTTATATATTTTTAGAAAGGTTCTACGAATACATTTCCAACAAACTATAGATTTGATGTTGAAACCGGACTATAATCAAAAGAGATATTGCGAATTTCGTATTTCATTTTTCTATCTACAACCGCTAGAATAACCACCGAACAATTCCAAGTTGTCTAGATGAAACTTGATCTTTCATCTGACTTATAACCATCGGATAGATCTGAAACGTATCTCGGAAAATGAAAAGCGAAATGAATAACTCCAAGCAGTGGTGTAGCCAATAGGATGCTTTGGGGTTTAACCACCCCCCCCCCCTCATCAAAAAAAAATAATGGGATAGAAGTTAAAATTTTTTTGATGCTGCCTGATTTAATTCAATATTACAACCTATTGTTTGAAACATCATGAGGACCTTTGAAAAATTGTGGGAATGCGATCCTGATCTGTAACTGATCTTTTGGTCTTGGTCTTGTCTAATAACATCAATATCAAATACCTGCCTAAAAACATTCCAATAGAAATTTATTCCAGAGTTCTGAAATCAATCATAATCATAATCATAATTTCCAATCATATTGAGTTCAGTTTTGAAAGGGTTTACTGCAATATGGATTAGGGTCATTTTTTAATAAGAAGCGAAACTGGAATTGCTTTAATGTCTATGAAGCTTATAACTGTTCATCATTTGGTGAAAATATTTTGTAGAATTGTAGAATTAATAGCTGATAAGATAGAAGTACGACTACACGACTTAGCGTCGCGTACCTCCAGTGAACCAATTACAAAATACGAAAAAAGGCAAACTTGTTACACCTGATACTTGTAAAATTTTTTTAGGTGTTCCTGACGGTATTCTTATCGTAAGGGTCTAGTTCGAAAGACCTATTCCCTCCCCACTTGTTACACAATTCAAAACACATCGAACTATCACTACACACACCACACTTACATACCTATCAAGAACAGATTCCTACGTGCCAGTTATAAAATCGAACGGCACGCCATTGAAGATCTTGTGCTGCACTCAAATTTAGCCTCTTTAATATTTTTAATTATATCACAAGCCGCCGTATGAATAATAGCCGCTGTTCAGGCAGCACCGAATACTTGCTCCATAAAGACTGAGTCTGGTTCCTCTAACCCAACACACAGTACTACCAGCAAACAAGCAGATGACAAGCAAGACCCGTAAGACCATCGGACAAACAAAAACATAAAATAGTGTCCCCAAAACATCATCAGCGATGACAGTGTGGACGAGTATGATAGGTGAATAGAAAGCGGACTAACTGACCCTCAAGTAGCAGATAGCGAATCGGCAAATAGATTCTTTAAGAGAAAGAATATCTTCACTCGTAATAACAAATTCAGTAAGCAGTACTGTAAATACAGAAAGGACTCACAGCTCTATTGAGCGAGCGTACAGAACTGTGTCAAATAAATGATGTAAACAAATATTAATTAAACTGATTTGATAGACATGAAAAGCATCGAAAAATTGCAATACTTCCAACATTTGCTGAAAATATTTTTATTTTGCGAATGCGTCGATTTGAGACGAAAACGTTATAGAATTAATAACGAGAAAACCACCATCCAAAAGAGGGGGAATTTATGAAAAATGGCATTCTCCGTTCCGCCAATTTAGTATCTTCGATGATTTTACAAACGTTAAACAGCACATCATTTGAAAAAATAATTTTGGCGTTATATCCTACAAGAAGTATTTATGGCGAATTTACTCTTCAAACAAATTTAGTTCCAGATGTCTTCAGCAAAATTTTGGGGAGTGCTATTACAAACCACTTTGTTGGAGACATGAAAGCTCCATGTGTTCAAGGTATTAACATATTTTAGACTATTTCTATTTAATTTTAAATTAAAGTATTATGATTTTACTTTTTATGATAAATCTCTTCTATTGTTTATAAACGATAAAATTTACATTTTATCCAAAGCTTGAGTTTGTGAAGCTCACAATAGAAAGTTATTTTAGAAAAAAAACTAGATTAAGGAACACTTCGTAAAAATCATTTAATAACTCGATATACTCCATATACGTAATATTAATGCCTACAACAAAGTTGTTTTAAATGAAAATCTCAACAAATTCGCTAAAGACAGGAACTCTGTTACACTTTTTTGAAAAACTGATTCTCCATAATTTTAAAACTTCAAAGATGACGGTTTCGTAATTATGCCATTTGGACAGTAAGCTAGATTTTCACCAAATTCCCACCAAACCGAATTTCTGACTACGCCTTTAACTCCAAGTAAATAGCAACTCCGACAGCATAAGTCATTAAATTGACTTTACGCTTGTCCGGGCATGCCGCAGACTCAGGTGATTCGCATTTAATGCCAAAAGATCCTGACTCCTGCGCTGCAGAAGAGTTAAGTAGCCTGGAAACTCTAAGCTTGTTCATTGACCCTACTCCACGCTTTTCTGAACTTTCTTACTTCAAATCCTTGCTCTCCCTTGAGTACTATGGCTCTTAATATTTGAAAAATACTTCACCTTCCAGTCCCTTGCTAATTATATGTCGTTACAATATAAAAAAGGAAAAAGATTGACTCACTATAAGTCGTTAATAAAAAAGGAAAAAAGTAGAAACAATGTCGTTCTACACTCGTCCACAAGAAACTTCTTCGAATACTGCCTATTTATTATAATACGTTAAAGACCCGATTTGTTCAGCCCCCAATTTTATCAGCATCATATGAAAATATGTTTGATGGGCTCTAGCAGACAAACAAGGCTGAATTTGAGTAAATACTTTCTTGACCATGTTTTCCTTATCTTAAAGATGCAAATATGCAGGAATAAAAAAATCAATTTTTTAAAAATTTTGCGCTAGAAGACTATATTAAATAATCAGAAATAGTTATTACACTACATCAAGGGAAGGGAACAATATTTTAACAGCTTCAGTTTATTATGAAGAATTTAGTAAATGTCCCCATTTTGTCAGCCTAAAATACACCATGGAGATGATAGAAACGGGTCTTTACTGTATTTATTATTCACAGTAATAGGTATATCCCATTTGCTGAGGATATGTTCTTTCATTTGTATTGAACTACACCAATTTTTGGGTAGTTTTCAAGGGGTTATTTTATCGACTTCTTCCAAAATTCGGCGAACCTATTCCCATTCGTGCGATAGTTTATGCTAAAAGGGTATCCTAAATTAATTGGTATACTTAAGGGTTTATATGTTGCAGATAGAGAAAATTCATAAAATTTCAGCTTTTCCTACACAGTATTACAAAAGCTTCTTAAACAACTGTTCCTAAATCAGTCTCTACGCATCGCTCGATCGAGATAGAAGTGTTTTGTTTTCGGTCTGTTGGAAAAAGAACAGTGCAGTAATCCGCGTTCAAGGTTATTTTGCCATTCTCTGCCTCTTCGATTTGGACTTTTATTTTCTTTTGTGCGTGTGTTAACCGTTAGGCCACATTCCTCAACCTTTTGTTCGTAAAGCGAGGATTGAACAATAACCAGCTATTTAAGCTGGACTGGTGCGTCGTGGGAAACGAGTATACAGATAAGTGAAATCTACCTTTTTGATACATTCACGGCTTTTTCCCGTCTGCGCGGGTGCTGACCCCGTGCATTGACGGTGTCGATGGCTTCCTCCCCGGATGGCCAAATGGAGATCGAGTCGACTCCTAAGGCTCTCCCCCGACCCAAACAATATCCAGAGCTCTCGACCGGTCCCTTTGTGGTCTTCTTTCGGCCCAAAACAAAATCGCTGAATCTATTACAGATTTCAAAAGACCTAACGGAACGGTTCTCGGCTGTGATCGAAATAAAAAAGGTCCGCTCAGACAGGCTGAGGGTCGTGCTGACTAACTCAAAGCAGGCAAACGATATTGCTTGCTGCGAGCACTTTACGAAGGACTATCACGTGTATATTCCAACTGTGAAAGTACAGTCTGAAGGCGTTGTCACCGATGACAGTTTGACATGCGAGGATCTGCTGCAGTACGGGGTTGGCCGTTTCAGAGACCGCTCACTACAGCCAGTGAAAATACTCGAGTGCAAGCGTTTGCACTCAGTAGTAGTCGCGGGGGATGGTTCAAAAACGTACCCCCAATCAAACTCTTATCGGTTGACCTTCGCTGGTACCGCTTTGCCAAATTACGTCCTCTTGCACAAGGTTCGTCTGCCTGTGCGTCTGTTTGTGCCGCGGGTCATGAATTGCACAAAGTGTAAACAATTGGGTCACACAGCCACCCATTGTAGCAATAAGGCCCGCTGTGGAAAATGCGGGGAGAATCATCTAGATGATTCGTGCAGTAAGAATGCTGAGAAGTGTCCTTACTGTGCAGAGAATCTGCATGATATCTCGGCATGTCCCGCGTACAAACTACGCGGGGATAAACTAAAACGTTCCCTTGCTGGACGATCCGAACGTTCTTTTGCAGAAATGCTAAAGAAAGCTACACCACCAACCTCAACAAACATCTATGCTCACTTGCCTCCTAACGAGGGCGAGGCTGATGACCCACAAGAGGGAACATCTACTAGGGCGCCTAGAAGTTATAGGAAGAGGAGGAACATTTCCTCTCCTAAAGTTCGTTGTAAAGGCCAGAAGGTATCCCTTGACGGGACTCAGAAAGTCACATCTATTGGAAGTGTTGCAACCAAACCGAAGCAATTAGCTCCTGGTCTCGGAGGATTAAACTCAGAGAAGGAGTTCCCAGCACTTCCCGGAACATCAAAAATCACAAGTGTTCCTCTGTTTCAGTTCGAGAATAATCGCGGCACTGGAATTATCAAACTCTCGGACATTGTGGACTGGATAATAAAAACTTTCAATATAACTGATCCTATTAAAAGTCTTATGTTAGCTTTTCTCCCTACAGTAAGAACATTTTTGAAGCAGTTGACTGCTAAATGGCCCCTCCTTTCAGCGATTGTATCCCTCGATGGCTAACTCATCGAACGAGGTCACGGATTTGATCACTGTTCTACAGTGGAATTGCAGAAGTATCATCCCGAAAATCGATTCCTTCAAAATTTTAATAAATAATTTGAGTTGCGATGCATTTGCATTATGTGAAACTTGGTTAACTTCCGACATAGATCTCAACTTCCACGACGTTAATATTATTCGCCTGGATCGAGACACCCCCTATGGAGGAGTGCTTTTGGGGATCAAAAAGCGCTATTCCTTCTACAGAATTAACCTTCCCTCGATAACAGGTATTGAAGTTGTCGCTTGTCAAGTAACAACCAAAGGCAAAGATCTTTGCATAGCTTCCATATATATTCCCCCCAACACCGCGATTGGGCATCGCCGGCTACATGACATCATAGAATCCCTGCCTGCACCGCGACTAGTTTTAGGCGACTTTAACTCTCACGGTACGGAATGGGGTTGCCTTTATGATGATAACCGTTCCTCTTTAATTCACAATATTTGCGACAACTTCAACATGACAATTCTAAACACGGGTGAAATGACACGGATTCCTCCCCCACCAGCGCGCCCAAGCGCATTAGATTTATCCCTTTGCTCGACCTCGCTAAAGTTAGAATGCGCGTGGAAGATAATCCCTGATCCCCACGGTAGCGACCATCTGCCGATCATAGTCTCAATCAATAACGGCTCAAGGCCATTGGAAACAATCAATATTTCGTATGACCTCACACGAAATATCGATTGGAAGAGCTATGCTGCCGCGATATCCGACAACATCGAATCTACTCAAGAACTTCCTCCGGAGGAGGAGTACAGTTTTTTGGCTGGCTTGATTCTCGACAGCGCGAATCAAGCTCAGACTAAGCCAGTACCCGGCGCGAACATACAAAAACGTTCTCCCAATCCCTGGTGGGATAAAGAGTGCTCAGACGTGTACGCGGAGAAGGCCGCCGCGTTTAAGACCTTCCGGAACGACGGGTTACCCGCTAGTTTTCGACAGTACGCGACGTTAGACAAGCGAATGAAGAGTTTGATGAAAGCCAAAAAACGCGGTTATTGGCGCCGGTTCGTCGACGGATTAACGAGAGAAACATCGATGAGCACTCTTTGGGGAACAGCCCGACGTATGCGAAATCGAAACAGTACTAATGAGAGCGTGGAATATTCAAACCGTTGGATATTCGATTTCGCCAAGAAGGTTTGTCCGGATTCCGCCCCGGCACAGAAGATCTACCGCGCCGCGTCCCGTCACGATAACGCGAACGAAACACCTTTTTCGATGGTGGAGTTCTCACTTGCTCTCTTGTCGTGTAACAATAAAGCTCCAGGGCCAGACAGAATCAAATTCAACTTGTTGAAGAATCTGCCAGACTCTGCCAAGAGACGCTTGTTGAACTTATTTAATAAGCTTCTTGAGGCTAACATTGTCCCACACGATTGGAGGCAAGTGAAGGTCATCGCCATCCAAAAACCAGGAAAACCAGCCTCCGACCACAATTCGTATCGACCGATCGCAATGCTATCTTGTATCCGGAAGTTGTTCGAGAAAATGATCCTATCCCGCCTCGACAATTGGGTCGAAGCAAATGGCTTACTGTCAGATACACAATTTGGCTTTCGCAAAGGCAAAGGGACGAATGATTGTCTTGCGTTGCTCTCAACCGAAATTCAAATGGCCTATGCTAGTAAAGAGCAGATGGCATCAGTGTTCCTAGATATAAAGGGGGCTTTTGATTCAGTTTCTATCAACATTCTTTCAGAGAAGCTGCACCAGCATGGTCTTTCAGCGACTTTAAACAACTTTTTACTAAACTTGTTGTCGGAAAAGCACATGCATTTTTCGCATGGTGACTTATCGACATCACGATTTAGCTACATGGGCCTTCCCCAGGGCTCATGTCTAAGCCCCCTGTTATACAATTTCTACGTCAACGACATTGATGAATGTCTTGACAATTCCTGCACGTTAAGACAACTTGCAGACGATGGCGTGGTGTCTGTTACGGGACCCAAAGCTGTCGATCTACAAGGACCATTACAGAATACCTTGGACAATTTGTCTGCATGGGCTATTAAGCTGGGTATCGAATTCTCCACGGAGAAAACTGAGCTAGTTGTATTTTCTAGGAAGCGTGAACCAGCACAACTACAGCTTCTATTAATGGGTCAAACTATAGCTCAGGTCTTCACAGTAAAATATCTAGGGGTCTGGTTCGACTCGAAAGGTACTTGGGGATGCCATATTCGGTATCTGAAACAGAAATGCCAGCAAAGGATCAACTTTCTTCGTACAATAACCGGAACGTGGTGGGGTGCCCACCCAGGAGACCTAATTAGGTTGTATCAAACAACGATACTGTCGGTACTGGAATACGGATGCTTCTGCTTTCGATCCGCCGCGAACATACATTTCATCAAACTCGAAAGAATTCAGTATCGTTGTTTGCGTATCGCCTTAGGGTGCATGCAGTCGACCCATACGATGAGTCTCGAAGTCCTGTCGGGCGTTCTCCCGCTGAAAAATCGATTTTGGGAACTCTCATATCGATTGCTCATTCGATGCGATATCTTGAACCCGGTCGTGATTGAAAATTTCGAAAGGCTTGTTGAGCTCAATTCTCAGACCCGTTTCATGTCCCTGTACTTTGACTACATGGCGCAGAATATTAACCCTTCTTCTTACAATCCCAACCGTGTGCATTTCATAAATACTTCTGAATCTACTGTTTTCTTCGACACATCCATGAAAGACGAGATTAGTGGAATTCCGGACCACATACGCCCACAAGTGGTTCCAAACATTTTTTATAATAAATTCCGAGAAGTCGACTGTTCTAAGATGTTTTATACTGACGGATCAAACCTCGAAGGATCCACTGGCTTCGGTATTTTCAATCAAAAGTTCACCGCCTCCTACAAACTCAGTGACCCTGCTTCAGTTTACGCCGCAGAACTAGCTGCTATTCAGTATACCCTTGGAGTCATTGACACATTACCCGCAGACCATTACTTCATCGTCTCGGATAGTCTGAGTTCTATTGACGCTATTCGCTCGATGAAACATGGAAAGCATTCCTCGTATTTTTTGGGGAAAATACGGGAGCTACTGAGTGCTTTATCTGACAAATCTTTCCAGATTACCTTGGTGTGGGTCCCTTCTCATTGCTCCATTCCGGGCAATGAGAAGGCGGACTCCTTAGCTAAGGTGGGTGCCATTGAAGGTGACGTTTTTGAAAGACCAATTTGCTTCCACGAATTTTTCAGTATTACTCATCAGAGAACCCTCGAAAGTTGGCAAACCTCGTGGAGCAATGGGGAGCTAGGAAGGTGGCTACATTCGATAGTCCCTAAGGTATCGACGAAACCTTGGTTCAAGGGGATGGATGTGGGTCGTGACTTCATTCGTGTGATGTCCCGACTCATGGCGAACCATTACACGCTGGATTCACATCTCCGACGTATTGGGCTCGTGGAGAGTGGTATCTGCGCTTGTGGCGACGGTTATCACGATATAGAGCACATAGTCTGGGCGTGCACCGAGTACAGTTCCGCCAGGTCTCGGCTTATGGACACCCTCCGGGCCCGAGGAAGACCACCCAACGTCCCGGTTCGAGATGTGTTGGCAAGCCGCGATGTCCTCTATATGTCCCTTATATACAACTTCATAAAAACCATCAATATCCAACTTTAACTGCCCCTTTTTCCTTATCATTCTCAGAAGCGCTCTCTTCCACCTGTACCATACACCCACGATGGTTTGATGCGACTCCAAGGCGACACAAAACATCCCTGTCGAATGATCCAACAAACACGGGACCTAAAGCACGAACATCACACGCACAACTCGAAATGTAGCCGATCAACATCTGAGCCGCACTACGAAATCGTCTGGAGAAACCCCTGCCATCTCGAGAACGACCACCCGGCGTCCCAGTACATGATTCTTCCTGATGAAGACCACCCTGATTCTGTAATCCATCCGTTGATCTCCCGAAGTCTGAAACTGAAATAATGTTCTCCCCCTGCCATGTTTGTCCACCCTACTTCCCCTGACTCTTATACACAGAAGTAACACCCCTTCCCCCCCCCCCCCCCCCAAATATCTTCATGAAGCATTTAGCTCTTCTTGCCTTTTCTAGTTTTAACTATTATATTATATGATCTCGTTGAAAATGCCCAACTCTACTACCACATAAAATAACTCTAATTAATGTCTCCGAATCTTTACAAAATTTAATCACGCCCTCTAATTATTTCTACTTTTAAGATAGTCGTAAAAATTTTCCCCCTTAGTTAAACATTATTTGCTCCAATAATCTCATTGCTAAAAATGTCAAACCGTATTGCCATAAAAACTAAATGACCCCTCTAATCTTACGAAAATTATACTACCCCCTTGTGTATATGTATAGCTATAAATTAGCCTTAGTTTAATTTCAAAAATCAATATGTAAGCCCCTAGTTTTAAGTAATTTAAAATGTAAAACAAAACAAAATTGGCACCTTTAAGCTAACGCAAACCTGCCTTATCAAATAAACGAATTGAAAAAAAAAAAAAAAAACTGTTCCTAAAGATTATGTAAATTATAAAGTATTTGAAAATTTTTAATAGAGGTGACGGAAGGTTATTGAAAAGTTTCGTGAAAAAGAAAATTTCAGTAATGATAATGATTTTCCCTAACGGGTTTCGAGAGTTAATTCAGATCAAAGATACTACTGGGAAGTCATTTTTAGAAAAAGTCGATGTCGAGTAAAGTTTGAACTATGTACGCATGCACTTCAGAGGTAGCAAGATATCAAGAGCTGAAATTTCAGTGCTTAGTTCTCATCCGCGTTGGGAATTCGAGTAAACGCTATAGAGTATGAACTTCAGATCTATTCGAAAATTTGCTTTTCGAATATTTTTTATATAACCCCTTTAGGAAATTTCAGTTCTCCCTACACAATGCATTGATTGAAGAATTTATATATGTTATTAACGGATCATTAGGAATAATTCCTTTTTATTTCTATTTTATAGGCCATTTTTCCGCTTTCCCATTAAATAAGTTTAACCTTTGAGATTTCTTGCAATGATATTGTCCTACGCTAATTTGAGCGATTCTCTGAGTCCTGCCACTATCCCATGTAGAATGTGTTATCAAAAACATCGCGAAGCATCAAGTTCTAAATGTTCTCAATCGATATAATTCCCGAAGAATGCGATATGAGTTATAAGAAATGTATCATCACACTATTAGGTGGATTAAAAGCGTTTTTGCAGTAGAAATGACTTCGAAGTTATTTCTATTTCGTTTTACTCGATTTGAAATTTCAATCAAATATAATCAACAAATATTTAAAAGACTCATCGCTACTCTAAGCCTACACATCAATTTATATCAAATAAACTAGAGAGAAAAATGCGATTTAATAACTTCTAGGACACATGTCCTATTGCCAGAAAATCCTTTTCTATACCTCCATCAACTCACATTTTCCAGTTCAAATGTATGTCAAAGCTGCATTCGTACCGTAAACCGAATAGATTTATGGTTCATATGAATCAAACTGCCGTACAATGGGCAGCTTTTCAGCAAATCGCATACACGATCGGACTGTTCAGTGGAAGTAGTAAGCTTCTACCGTTCATAACTTCATTCCGTTAAGCTAATAAAATCCATTTCACAAGCAAGCAATCGCAAAAAGTGACTCGTTTTTTTTCTGTCACATTCCAATTTGATTTACCCCGCACTCGCCCTAGTTCAGATGGTTGGTAGCACCGGACACTGGAACATGCGAATGGGATTAGGGAACGACCCCAAACGAGGCAGGCGGGAACAATTTCCAAAATTACTAAGCAAATACAGCCAACGACACGGGACTCGACGGGTGAATGTTTACCTTCGGACAAGCAGCAGTAGCGAGAGCACTCAGTCATATGGCATTTGTCATTTCGCGAGTGGAGGGTACACCACCCACCCACCAGTTCAGTTGCCGGATCATGACGGTGGGGCTGGATGATTTCTAAATTATGTGCTAACCTTACAGTGTGTTTAAACTTGCCAGTCGGGGGTTAGCTGGAGGGAAAAAAATAAGCAAGTTAATACGGCAATCGTTTGCGTCATAACCGAAACCGGACCGACCATGGCGTGCTGGGTTGGGATGGTGATTTCCCTGCAGCAAAAGGACGAAGGGGGTGAGTTCCGGGTAAGTTAGCCGGCCGAATAAACAAACTCAATGCTGAAAATGGCAATGCATCATTTATGAGTACGATGAATAGAAATTTACTAAGGCATGACTAATTGTGTTATTATTGTATATCAGAGAAATAGAATCACTGAATTTGGCAGTTGCAGTGTTAAATGGTGTTTTATGTAAGTACAGAAATTTTTATAGGCTAAGTTAGCTTATTAGCCCTATTGGAAACAATTAACTATCGCATGACTTACAGATTCAATCTAATGCTAGTCACCGAAGAGATGGATTGATTTTAATTAATACGGTAATCGAATAAATACCGTTTGAATCGAGACTTCATTAGGTCACTCGTGACCAATGAATTACCGTTCAGATCAGCAGCCTTGAAAACTCAAAAGCATTCAACCATCCGAAACAAGGTCCAAGGTGCAACGCTCTAACTCTGCGTTGGTGCCGGTTCACGATCTCTTATCAATCATTTCTTCTATCTACGTGCAAGTCCGCAGGAACAGAGATTAAAATTCACAATTTCCGCTGCAGACAACCGGGAGAAGCGAAAAAAGCGATTTTCATTGCGCAATGATCATATCGCTATATAGCTTATAACTCACGACCACGTACCGCTGGGTGCATTTCTTCACCGAGGACGGTACGTATTTACTGGGCGCAGTATCTTCATCACGATTCTTTTTCGCCCACCCTTACTTAAACACTATTGTTGGTGAAAAAGAAAAGCAGAAGTTTCCTCCATCCAGTCTGCAATCCACCGAGAAGACGGAGAACCGTGCGCATCCGAAGTGCTAGATATAAATTGGCAACATTAAATAGCACTCAATTTTCATTATCAGCTAGTCAAGCTGTACATTGCGGAGGAAAACATGAGAGAAAGCATCTGTAAAATGCTAGGATGGCATTCAAGAAGCGGAAAATTTTCTCCGGATCATCGGCAACCGACCGCTCAATGAAGCAATAACTTGCGAGCTTCGCCGGGCTCCCCACAATCGTAGCTCGGTCCCAAATAGCGCTGGGAAAATGTATATTGAACCGACCGATCTAGGACTGGGTGGTAGCTTTTCTTTTACCATCAAAAGTTACCGCAGAGGAAAACCCCGCTCGTAAATCAGACATTTATTGTCGACTGGCAGCAGCGACGGCGGACTCCCACTACTCGTCGTGCTCCTCTGGGAGTGTGGACGTGTTAACGATTTTTTCCAGGACCGGACGATTTACTTTTGCTTCCTTTTTGCATCCCTTTCGCTAGTGGGTTGATAGTAGAATCAAGAATAATGATAAATTACTTTTAATTAATAATTAATCTTGGCTAGTCAGGGCGGTACAAAGGGAGCAGCAGGACCGACTTCCGACCGGTTTTGAACATTTGGACACTATTGAATTATGGACCCAAAATAAACATTCGAACAATTGTTAAGCGGTACTGTCCAAGGTGATAACCGGCGAAAGAGAAGACTCAATACATATGAATATTATATCAAAACAGAATGAAGCCATGACATGAATTGAAATTCAAAATAGGAAATTTAAAATGATTTGAACTTTGATTTCCAATTTCAAATTTCTTGTTTCATATCTCAAATTTCAAATTTCAATTTTCAATTTTCATATTTCAAATTTCAAATTTCAAATTTCAAATTTCAAATTTCAATTTTCAATTTTCAATTTTCAAATTTCAAATTTCAAATTTCAAATTTCAAATTTCAAATTTCAAATTTCAAATTTCAAATTTCAAATTTCAAATTTCAAATTTCAAATTTCAAATTTCAAATTTCAAATTTCAAATTTCAAATTTCAAATTTCAAATTTCAAATTTCAAATTTCAAATTTCAAATTTCAAATTTCAAATTTCAAATTTCAAATTTCAAATTTCAAATTTCAAATTTCAAATTTCAAATTTCAAATTTCAAATTTCAAATTTCAAATTTCAAATTTCAAATTTCAAATTTCAAATTTCAAATTTCAAATTTCAAATTTCCAATTTCAAATTTCCAATTTCAAATTTCAAATTTCAAATTTCAAATTTCAAATTTCAAATTTCAAATTTCAAATTTCAAATTTCAAATTTCAAATTTCAAATTTCAAATTTCAAATTTCAAATTTCAAATTTCAAATTTCAAATTTCAAATTTCAAATTTCAAATTTCAAATTTCAAATTTCAAATTTCAAATTTCAAATTTCAAATTTCAAATTTCAAATTTCAAATTTCAAATTTCAAATTTCAAATTTCAAATTTCAAATTTCAAATTTCAAATTTCAAATTTCAAATTTCAAATTTCAAATTTCAAATTTCAAATTTCAAATTTCAAATTTCAAATTTCAAATTTCAAATTTCAAATTTCAAATTTCAAATTTCAAATTTCAAATTTCAAATTTCAAATTTCAAATTTCAAATTTCAAATTTCAAATTTCAAATTTCAAATTTCAAATTTCAAATTTCAAATTTCAAATTTCAAATTTCAAATTTCAAATTTCAAATTTCAAATTTCAAATTTCAAATTTCAAATTTCAAATTTCAAATTTCAAATTTCAAATTTCAAATTTCAAATTTCAAATTTCAAATTTCAAATTTCAAATTTCAAATTTCAAATTTCAAATTTCAAATTTCAAATTTCAAATTTCAAATTTCAAATTTCAAATTTCAAATTTCAAATTTCAAATTTCAAATTTCAAATTTCAAATTTCAAATTTCAAATTTCAAATTTCAAATTTCAAATTTCAAATTTCAAATTTCAAATTTCAAATTTCAAATTTCAAATTTCAAATTTCAAATTTCAAATTTCAAATTTCAAATTTCAAATTTCAAATTTCAAATTTCAAATTTCAAATTTCAAATTTCAAATTTCAAATTTCAAATTTCAAATTTCAAATTTCAAATTTCAAATTTCAAATTTCAAATTTCAAATTTCAAATTTCAAATTTCAAATTTCAAATTTCAAATTTCAAATTTCAAATTTCAAATTTCAAATTTCAAATTTCAAATTTCAAATTTCAAATTTCAAATTTCAAATTTCAAATTTCAAATTTCAAATTTCAAATTTCAAATTTCAAATTTCAAATTTCAAATTTCAAATTTCAAATTTCAAATTTCAAATTTCAAATTTCAAATTTCAAATTTCAAATTTCAAATTTCAAATTTCAAATTTCAAATTTCAAATTTCAAATTTCAAATTTCAAATTTCAAATTTCAAATTTCAAATTTCAAATTTCAAATTTCAAATTTCAAATTTCAAATTTCAAATTTCAAATTTCAAATTTCAAATTTCAAATTTCAAATTTCAAATTTCAAATTTCAAATTTCAAATTTCAAATTTCAAATTTCAAATTTCAAATTTCAAATTTCAAATTTCAAATTTCAAATTTCAAATTTCAAATTTCAAATTTCAAATTTCAAATTTCAAATTTCAAATTTCAAATTTCAAATTTCAAATTTCAAATTTCAAATTTCAAATTTCAAATTTCAAATTTCAAATTTCAAATTTCAAATTTCAAATTTCAAATTTCAAATTTCAAATTTCAAATTTCAAATTTCAAATTTCAAATTTCAAATTTCAAATTTCAAATTTCAAATTTCAAATTTCAAATTTCAAATTTCAAATTTCAAATTTCAAATTTCAAATTTCAAATTTCAAATTTCAAATTTCAAATTTCAAATTTCAAATTTCAAATTTCAAATTTCAAATTTCAAATTTCAAATTTCAAATTTCAAATTTCAAATTTCAAATTTCAAATTTCAAATTTCAAATTTCAAATTTCAAATTTCAAATTTCAAATTTCAAATTTCAAATTTCAAATTTCAAATTTCAAATTTCAAATTTCAAATTTCAAATTTCAAATTTCAAATTTCAAATTTCAAATTTCAAATTTCAAATTTCAAATTTCAAATTTCAAATTTCAAATTTCAAATTTCAAATTTCAAATTTCAAATTTCAAATTTCAAATTTCAAATTTCAAATTTCAAATTTCAAATTTCAAATTTCAAATTTCAAATTTCAAATTTCAAATTTCAAATTTCAAATTTCAAATTTCAAATTTCAAATTTCAAATTTCAAATTTCAAATTTCAAATTTCAAATTTCAAATTTCAAATTTCAAATTTCAAATTTCAAATTTCAAATTTCAAATTTCAAATTTCAAATTTCAAATTTCAAATTTCAAATTTCAAATTTCAAATTTCAAATTTCAAATTTCAAATTTCAAATTTCAAATTTCAAATTTCAAATTTCAAATTTCAAATTTCAAATTTCAAATTTCAAATTTCAAATTTCAAATTTCAAATTTCAAATTTCAAATTTCAAATTTCAAATTTCAAATTTCAAATTTCAAATTTCAAATTTCAAATTTCAAATTTCAAATTTCAAATTTCAAATTTCAAATTTCAAATTTCAAATTTCAAATTTCAAATTTCAAATTTCAAATTTCAAATTTCAAATTTCAAATTTCAAATTTCAAATTTCAAATTTCAAATTTCAAATTTCAAATTTCAAATTTCAAATTTCAAATTTCAAATTTCAAATTTCAAATTTCAAATTTCAAATTTCAAATTTCAAATTTCAAATTTCAAATTTCAAATTTCAAATTTCAAATTTCAAATTTCAAATTTCAAATTTCAAATTTCAAATTTCAAATTTCAAATTTCAAATTTCAAATTTCAAATTTCAAATTTCAAATTTCAAATTTCAAATTTCAAATTTCAAATTTCAAATTTCAAATTTCAAATTTCAAATTTCAAATTTCAAATTTCAAATTTCAAATTTCAAATTTCAAATTTCAAATTTCAAATTTCAAATTTCAAATTTCAAATTTCAAATTTCAAATTTCAAATTTCAAATTTCAAATTTCAAATTTCAAATTTCAAATTTCAAATTTCAAATTTCAAATTTCAAATTTCAAATTTCAAATTTCAAATTTCAAATTTCAAATTTCAAATTTCAAATTTCAAATTTCAAATTTCAAATTTCAAATTTCAAATTTCAAATTTCAAATTTCAAATTTCAAATTTCAAATTTCAAATTTCAAATTTCAAATTTCAAATTTCAAATTTCAAATTTCAAATTTCAAATTTCAAATTTCAAATTTCAAATTTCAAATTTCAAATTTCAAATTTCAAATTTCAAATTTCAAATTTCAAATTTCAAATTTCAAATTTCAAATTTCAAATTTCAAATTTCAAATTTCAAATTTCAAATTTCAAATTTCAAATTTCAAATTTCAAATTTCAAATTTCAAATTTCAAATTTCAAATTTCAAATTTCAAATTTCAAATTTCAAATTTCAAATTTCAAATTTCAAATTTCAAATTTCAAATTTCAAATTTCAAATTTCAAATTTCAAATTTCAAATTTCAAATTTCAAATTTCAAATTTCAAATTTCAAATTTCAAATTTCAAATTTCAAATTTCAAATTTCAAATTTCAAATTTCAAATTTCAAATTTCAAATTTCAAATTTCAAATTTCAAATTTCAAATTTCAAATTTCAAATTTCAAATTTCAAATTTCAAATTTCAAATTTCAAATTTCAAATTTCAAATTTCAAATTTCAAATTTCAAATTTCAAATTTCAAATTTCAAATTTCAAATTTCAAATTTCAAATTTCAAATTTCAAATTTCAAATTTCAAATTTCAAATTTCAAATTTCAAATTTCAAATTTCAAATTTCAAATTTCAAATTTCAAATTTCAAATTTCAAATTTCAAATTTCAAATTTCAAATTTCAAATTTCAAATTTCAAATTTCAAATTTCAAATTTCAAATTTCAAATTTCAAATTTCAAATTTCAAATTTCAAATTTCAAATTTCAAATTTCAAATTTCAAATTTCAAATTTCAAATTTCAAATTTCAAATTTCAAATTTCAAATTTCAAATTTCAAATTTCAAATTTCAAATTTCAAATTTCAAATTTCAAATTTCAAATTTCAAATTTCAAATTTCAAATTTCAAATTTCGAATTTCGAATTTCGAATTTCGAATTTCGAATTTCGAATTTCGAATTTCGAATTTCGAATTTCGAATTTCGAATTTCGAATTTCGAATTTCGAATTTCGAATTTCGAATTTCGAATTTCGAATTTCGAATTTCGAATTTCGAATTTCGAATTTCGAATTTCGAATTTCGAATTTCGAATTTCGAATTTCGAATTTCGAATTTCGAATTTCGAATTTCGAATTTCGAATTTCGAATTTCGAATTTCGAATTTCGAATTTCGAATTTCGAATTTCGAATTTCGAATTTCGAATTTCGAATTTCGAATTTCGAATTTCGAATTTCGAATTTCGAATTTCGAATTTCGAATTTCGAATTTCGAATTTCGAATTTCGAATTTCGAATTTCGAATTTCGAATTTCGAATTTCGAATTTCGAATTTCGAATTTCGAATTTCGAATTTCGAATTTCGAATTTCGAATTTCGAATTTCGAATTTCGAATTTCGAATTTCGAATTTCGAATTTCGAATTTCGAATTTCGAATTTCGAATTTCGAATTTCGAATTTCGAATTTCGAATTTCAAATTTCAAATTTCAAATTTTAAATTTTAAATCTCAAGTTTCAAATTTCGAAATACGAATTTCATATTTCAAAATTTCAAATTTCGAATTCAAATTTCAAATTTCATTTGTTTTAAGAATTTTGAAATTCCTCCTAATCTCTTTGAATTTTCTGATTTTCGAATCTTCCAATTTTTAGAATTCTCGGATTTCAAATATTTTGAATATGTATGTAGATTCGATATTTTCGATTTTTCGAATTTCAAAATTTAGTATTTTTGGTTTTTCGAATTTTTAGATTTCGAATTTTAAAATTTACGAATTTTTGAATTTCCGAACATTTGAATTTTCGAATTTGCGGATCTTCTAATTTTCGAATATTGGAGTTTTTGATGATTTGCTTCCATAAATTTTAAAATTCGAATTTTTGAATTCTCAAATTGTCAAATTTCGAATTTTAGAATAATCGACCGTTCGAATTTTAAAATATTTGCGAATGTTCAAATCCTTCAGTTTTTAGAATTTCTGAATTTTCAAATTTTTGATTTTGAGATGTTTGAATTTTTGATTTTCTTATTTTTAAACTTCCTAATTTTTTAATTGTCGAATTTTCAAAATTTTAAACTATTGAATTTCCAAATTTTCAAATTATTGAATTTTTGAACCAATTTTTCAATTTACAAATTTTCGAAACCATTAATTTTCTACTTAATGAATTTTCAAACATTCTTATTTTCGAATCGTGCAGTTTTAGAATGTTGTTATTTTTTAAATTTTTAATCTTGAATTTCCTGGATTTTTGAATTTTTGAATTTGCAAATTTTCGAACCTCAAATTTCAGATTTCAAGTTACAAATTTCAAATTACAAATGCAAAATTAAAATTCAAAATTCAAACTTCAAAATCAAAATTCAACATTCAACATTCAAAATCCAAATTCGAAATTCAAAATTTTAAATTCAACATTCAACATTTAAAATTCATATATTAAATTTCAAATTTTCGAATTCAAAATTTTTGAATTTCAAGTTTTCGAATTTCAAATCTCCGAATATCAAATTTTTTGAATATCAATTTTTAAATTTTCGATCATCAAATTTCCGAATTTTAAAATTTTCGAGATCCAAGTTTTAATTTTTCGAATTTAAAATTTTTAAATTTCAAATTTCGAATATCAAATTTTCGAATTGAAAATTTTCGAATTTCAAATTTTTGAATATTTAAATTTCTGGATTTCAAAAATTTGAAATTTAAACTTTCGAAAACTTGAAATTTGCAAATTTTGAAGTTTTCGAATTTGAAATTTTTGAATGTCGAATTCTTCGAATTTCAAATTCTAAATTTTTGAATCTCAAATTTTCATATTTGACATTCTCGATTATCAAATATCCGAATTTCTAAATCTCGAATTTCAAAATTTTCGAATTTCAAATTTCAAGTTTCTGTAATTTAAAATTTTTGAATTTAGAATTTTAGAATATATTTGTAGTTCTAAAACTTTAAATTTGCGAATTTAAAATTTTTTAATCTCAAATTTTCGAATTTTAATTTTATAGCATTCCAAATTTTTTAATTTGAAATTTGCCGATTCCAAATTTTTGAATGTTAAATTTTTGAATTTCAAATTTTCGAATTTCAACTTTTTGAATTTCAAATTTTCGAACATCAAAATTTTCGAATTTCAAATTATTGAATTTTAAATTTTTTAGATTGTCATTTTCGAATTTCGACTTTTCGAACTTGTTTCGAATTTCAAATTTTAAATTTACTAATTATAAATTTTCGATCATCAAATTTTTAAAATTTTCGGGTTTTAAGATTATAGAGCTTCAATTTTCAAATTTAGAATTTCAATTTTTTTAATTTCAAATTTTTGAATTTAAAATTTTCGAATTTTGAATTCTAAATTGATAAATTACGTAACGGGATGTATGACAAATTATAACATGTTGTGACATATGAGGGAGGAGGAGTAAATGAGAACCATACGTACCATGTTTTTGCCAAAGAATTTTTTTTAAAGATTTGTTACGTAGTAGGGGAGGGGGAATTTGTGATAATTTGTTACATGAGGGGAGTCAATTTTGGGCAATTTTTGCGTTACGTAATTTATAAATGGTCCGTTTTGGAATTTCAAATTAATTGTATTTCAAGTTTTCGAAATTTAAATTTGACGATTTCATATTTTCGAATTTCAAATTCTCGAACTTCAAATTTTTGAATTTCGAATTTTCGGTTTTCTAATATTTGAATCTCAAATTTTCGAATTTCAAATTTCGAATTGCAAATTTCATTCATTCGCAAAATTTGAAATCAGTAATATTAAATCTGAAACTAAAACGTGTTTCAAATGTCAGATTTGGACAAGAAGATGTTAAACAAAATAGTCAACCTAATTAAAGCAGCTCTGATTTTTCTACATTTCATTAGAAGGAGATATTCTCCTATTTTTTCCGTTCAGGAGATAATTTTTTGATTACAAAAATCGGGAGAGCCACCCTAATTTTGTGTTCCCCAACATGAAGGGCACTTGTTGTAGAGAATTTGTTCCAAAGACACTGAATGTCTATCACTAACGGTTTATAAGTTCTGGATTTTCGACCAAAAAAACTGATGGCCCATGGTGCAAAGCATGAATATAATAAATAAACTATAAAAGAGCTACTAAAATTTACAAATTATGAAAATTAAGAGAAACCAGAAATTGATGAAATCATAAAAGATTCGTTTATTCACAACATTATTCATAATTCACTTAAAAGGGTTACGTCCGTAAAATCTTCCAAAGGTACCATTAAGCTATACCAAGCTGTAAAGAATTAATCGCAGTCTACCCTCTCATCTCGATTAGAGCGAAGCTAAAGCACGTAGCTATAGCCATTAGTAAACTATCCACTACACAAACAGAGTAGCAAGATACCTTTTCCTACTACTATGAATGCTATCACTTTTGAAGTAACACTCGGAAAATTACAGTTTTCGAATTGAAGTAATTTTTAATTGCATGCAAATTTGCATGGAAACTTGCCAAAACAAACCAGCTCTTCAATCGGCCGAGCAAACCAAAACCGCACAATTAGTTCAATCTAGCCTCAACATTAATGTTCAGCATGTCACATCTGCCAGTAGGCGACAGATAATTACACATCGGAAGTTGACTTTATACTTCAATGGGGGAACGATCGAAAATTTAAATTATCAATTACCGAAAGCCGGCAAACTGGTTTGGAAGCCGGAACATTATACACCACGCTCGCATGATCCGGTCAGTGATAATAATTAGCCTTGCAAACTATTTGAAACAGGTTGCTTCGCAGCTGACGACGACGACGGCAGCGACACAAAACAGTGATGACGATTTTGGTCAATTCCACATCTGCAGGGTCAATTTGGAAAATTGCATACTACATAAATTGGTGATTTCGCTCAGCTCGAGCAAAAAAGCTTCACTTCCCGAATATAACGTTGTAATCATTACAGGTTCTCCTCTCGTGCTTTCGAGAGGGTCATGTCTCGGCGAAAAACCGGTTCTTCCGGTTTGTCACATGTGTGCAAATATACGCTGTAGCATATATAGCAAGTGGCCTCGATTTCGGAGGTACTGAGCGAACTTCAAACAGTAATTGTTTGCCAGTTCCGAAAAGAAAACAACGAAAGATGCTGCTCAAGTGCATAGCACGGGTAATCAGTAAATACAAAAGTATCCACCAAACCCATGACGATGGGAAGAATCGTGTGCTTGTTTGGTCTTTTTCTGTCTCTGTCTCTCTCTCTCTCTCTATCTCTCTCGTTCTTTTTGTCTTGTCTGCCTACAGTTCAAAGATTGCCGAAGGGTAAATTTACTCTGACTAAAACGTTACAGTACAACTCAAGTCCGCACGACACCGAACAGCAGTAGTCTTACATACATGGAACCGGATTTTCATTCGCTGCCATCGTCATTTGAGTTGTGCAGTTTTATATTTTGCAGTACTATCAATGACTAAAAAGCTTACTTGTAACTGTTAGTATTTCCGTTTAGATGAACTTTAGTATAATTCGCTGATAATTGCAAAATGTTCATTAAAACAATTGCACGCACGAAGCATTTCACATTGAGATTTTTGTTGGCAGTGTCATGATCGAATAACAAGCATTCGACAGTAATTGTTCAAATTCTTTATACCAATTATAATAATTGTGCCAAAACCATACAAAACGCTAAAACACTGCACCGAGGAAGGATCCGGTATCATCCGCATCGCGTCCTGCGAACGTACGACGAGACAAGGAAACCCGGCAAAGCCAATAATAAACCGTGAAACAAATAGTTTCCTTTTTCGGTTTTGTCATTTCTTGCTTCCGTCTGCCGGTTTTATGAATCGCCCTGCCGCCGAGTCGTTTCGTGGCCGCGCTGCCACAGCAGCCTACCCGTAAATAGGCTTGGTGGTACTCTCGGTGCAATTTTCTTTCCACTGATCTGTTCTGTTCGCTGGGACCAACTGCAAATTGGCTGCTCGAATGCCGCATAAATTCGTTGCACTTGACATTCGCCAATGCAGGCTTAAGATCAAACGGAGAAAGCTGATTATGGCGTTGTTTCTTGATTTCGAAGAATTGCTCCTGTTCTTAGCATAACTTTAAGGTATGTGAGGTATGAAAGAGGTATGTGTGTTTTGAAATCTAGAGCTGCAGATAGATGCTAACAGTCTTTACTTTCCGTTTTGTATAAGATGTAACTGAAGTTACTCGTGGAATCGAAGAAAAACTAAAAACAGATAATGTTTTCTTCAGATCAAGAACGTCGTCTTTGTATCTTACAAGGGTAAATGAATATTATTGACCTTTCCGAATATTAATCAAAACAATGGAAGATTCAAAATTGTTCAGATTTGAATAACTATAAGTAAACTGAAAATAGTTTCTGTTCAACTAAGTTCCTATAGCTTTTAAATTTTACGGAAATTATACTACCAAATATATGACGAATGTGTTTTGCTCTATTACTTCCTATGTTGGAATATAGCACTTTGTGCAAGAAGGACCCCGCTCCTTTCACGTTTGGATTTGTTTTTCGACTTCAGTTTTCAAAACAATATAAGCATTCCATTACAAACCCCTTCAATCAAATCGTCAAACCAATAGGCTTAATACATTCCCTTTGTGTAAAACTTCCAAACATATTACTCTAGCAATCACAGACGAACTTCCCCGTCAACACATTCTTCCCAATCCGATCGATTTAACATTTCACTCACTGCCAAACTCTCCTCGGTTTTATATATACTATCGAAAGTTGATAAAATCGGGGAGGGAGAACAACTTCCTTCACGTCGGTTGTTCCAAGTTCAGAAGGGAAATTACAACCGGTTATTCTTCCTGTACAGGCAGCGTTTGCAATTTCACAATCCCTAAAAGTTGTAGAAAAGCTTACCACAGTATAAGTCGATTTTGTTCTACCACCAAAGCTGCCGCCCCCCCTTCCGATCGTTCCGGTAAACACAGTTCATATTCAATATTAAAACTTGTCTACATCGCATCGGTAACTTGGGTTCCCGCATGTTCGAATGTTTCCGATTCGCATTTATTTCGTTCATTTTGCATAACTAAAATAACACGCCGACAAGGTGGAGCCTTGATATTCTGGGTACCTTACGCTGTCCGGGAGACTAGTTTTGGTTCCCGGTGCTTATAGTAATGCGAACACTTGCAAGGACTCTTCGCAACAGCCATAGAACTCGAAACAAGTCGTCCAACGAAGCAATCCAAATTCAGAGCAACGCATATATTATTGCTACGAAGAAAACCTCCCGGTTGATGGGCTATTTGGGAAACAATTTTGCAGCTACTCGACGGTAGGTCGGCATGGGTGATGACAAACAATTGGGAGGGGAACAGTTACGCAGCACACACACTAACGCTAAAAATTTTGAAACAGGAATTTAGCTTATCTACCCAACAGACTGTTGAACGTTTCTTCCTTGCGTAATGAAATATAAATAACTAAAAGGTTATGCAAAAAATGGCATTGGCTTACTGTATGTGCGTATAAGTCAAAGCACAATTATACAGGGTGTTCGGTCCATGGTTAAAAAATTCTCGAGGGACGATAGAGGGTCGTATTTAGGAAAAAAATCGTTTTATATATACAAGCAAATGTATACACGGAAAAAATCCGTTCATAAATTCGTGAACAAAAGGTCACGATTTCGTGAACTGAACGATTTTCGAAAACCGTGACTAAGTTCCTGAAATTATGAATAATAAACCTCGTATTCATGAAACTATTTGTGTTTTCTAAAAACCAGTTCGCCCCGAATATATACATGGCGTTACATTAGAATGGTTGGTTGGGTTACTGTTGTTGTTTCCTGGACATGTTTAGTTTTTGTTGTGATTCTTGTTCATGATTTGGGAATACACAGTTGACAGTCAAACGTTGTTCATGATTTCAAGAGCTTATTCGCGATTCTTGTGAATACTCATGACGTTAGCGGGATTAAAGTTCGTGATTTCAAGATCTTAGTCGCGATGTTCGTAATTCCCATTCACGTTATCGTGATATTTTAGTCATGAGTAGAGTGCTTCATGTTCACGATTTCAGAATCTTTGTCACGATTTTAAATATTTTCGAGTTGCGTGATTTAAGTTCATGATTTAAGGATCTTAGTCACGATTTTCGTAATTTCTGTGCATGTTATCATGATATTTTATTTTGGAGTTTACTTTCAAAGAGTAGTGTAACTAATGTTCATGATATCAGTAGTTTTATCATGGTATTCGTAAATTCTCTTAGCCTTATCGTGATCTATTACTTTTTGGTTACTAATGTTTTTTTACTCGGAATACCGTGACAATATGAACTGGATCATTAAAATAAGACTCATTCGCTATATCTGGTTATGTGAACTATATCACGCATAATATTTTGGGTTCTCAGTGCAGTTTTCTTTTTCTGTCCGGCATCACAATGAACCTTATCAAATAAATAACGATGTTCGAGGTTCTTAAAGTTTTTTTATATCTACTGGTCGTAGCTATTACTGGTCGCTAGCAGCTGGGTATTTCATAAAAAAGTACATGAAACAAAAATTATTCTATGAATAATACTCCAACTTTTGTGATAGAGTTCACGTAAAAATTTCATTACCATGTTGCATGAAATTTTAAATGATTAGGGATATCTTCTAAATATCACAAGCACGCCAATAGATACTAGATAGAATGTACATCATGTACTAGGAACCATGAACCAGTTCACGAATACATGAACAATATTTTATGATTTCGTGAACTTTTTCACGAAAACGAATGATAAGTTGTGGTTATTAAACTTGGTATCATGAATCAGTTCACGAATATATGAATAATATTTCATGGTTTGGTGAACTATTTCACGAGCACGGATATTGGATCGTAACTAATATATTAGGAGTCATGAAGTTCACGAATACATGAATAATATTTCATGATTTCGTGAACTATTTCACGAGTACGGATATTGGATCGTGACTAGTATGTTAGGAATCATGAACCAGTTCACGAATACATGAATAATATTTTATGATTTCGCGAACTATTTCACGAAAACGAATGGTAAGTTGTGACTATTATACTAGGTATCATGAACCGGTTCACGAATACATGAATAATATTTCATGATGTCATGAACTATTTTACGAGCATGGATATTGGATCGTGACTAATATATTAGGAATCATGATCAAGTTCACGAATGCATGAATAATATTTGATGATTTTGTGAATTATTTCACGAGCACGGATATTGGATCGTGATTAATATATTAGGGATCATGAATTAGCTCTCGAGGATTGAATGGATTCATGAAGAAAATTCCGAATTTCGTGAAATAGTTCACGAAAAAATAGCCAGAATATTTTGATTTTGTGAACTATTGTTCCTATAACTATGAAAAAAAATCATGAGTCAACCTTTGGTTTTATGAATAATGTTCATAAAGTTGTGAACTAGTTCTTAGCGGAAACCGTGACTGAAGTTCACAAAACAAAATCAAATATTTCCACTAATGAATGCGTTATGCGGGCGTTACTGAAGGGAAATTCAATATAATTATAAAAGCCATGATTTTTGGTCATGGTCCTGTTTTCGTAACGTAAAAACGTGATTGTTCCAGAATTCATGGCACTTAATTCACGATTTTGGGAACAATTTTTTCCGTGCAGAGAAAATATAGTAACGGTGTATAAAATACTTTTTATCTGACGTTTTTGCGATATATAGTACGCGTTAATTCCTTGGACAAGGCGTAATATATGTCACCGAAACGTCGGATAACATATATATAGACCGTTGTTATATTTTCTCCAGACTGAAAACGGAAATACTACCTCAAACTCTACCAACAGTCGACAATATTTCAAACTATACCAAAAAATCTCAACAATTTAAAAGTTATTGAACCTTTCTGCAAATAACTTGTATCTCTTAAAATATCTCTCATCTCTTGCCATTCGTTTTGCTCAATTTCAAAGCTGAGAAAATTTCATACTAAACAAATGCTGATTTTGTTTCAGTTAATGGAATTAGTTAATCTTTTAGTGGTGAGGTAGTCAAAAGTTAGTAGTTCTGATGGTGTTTCTCAAAATAATGTATAATGACCATGACAATACTTCATTTTGGATATATTCAAACTTTCATTAATTTTTTTTCCTACTTGACCCAAAGGGAATCATATTTTGCCCGATTTCAACGTTAGAGTGTATTGTTTACATCCGCCAAGTTGTGTAGTCATCAGTGAGATTTTGGTTGAGATAAATGAAAATCAGCAAAACGTATAGGAAAGGATTTTGCGCATCCAAATTCAAAATCCTAGGTTGTCGCAGCGAGCCTTGTGAAAACTGTTGGATATACATCATTCGACCGTCTCAAAAAGTCCTCCGAAGCTTCCAGGGTAGCTGTCGAAATTCGCTTCGAAGTACCAACAGATATAACACAATCCAAATTATACAGTTTCTTTCTTTTCGAGAAACAAATAACATACTTAAAACTAACGACTGAACTGAACTACATTAAAATAATAAGTGAAAAATACATTTATTAGGCTATGAGTCAAGTTTTAAAAACATCACGGTAAAGACGTTTAAGGGAAGCACGGGACAAGTTAAAATAAAGTCATGCTTTACATTGGTTCGTTTTGTTTCGAGAGTTGTCCTAAGTGCTCCCGGTCAGAATCACTCACTACACTTGCAGACGAGACGGGTAATGCCACCCACTAAAACACTGCTTAAGGCCAATTGCAGCGGGCCGTGATTCTAAATATAATATTCATTGTACGGTTCAGATATGTTGCGGGAGTGCGGATTTCGCGGGCGCGTGTATCATCGCGAATGGTTCGAGCGTTTGTAGGTTAACGTGTTCGATCGCGTGTCCGTTTGTATGTCGCGTGTGATAACGTATATGTAGCTTCGCGTCTATACATTCTATTTTATGACCGTGTGTCTCTTCACATATTCGCGTGTATTCTTCAGACGGCGTTTGAGAATTTATGAGTGTTAAGACGTTTTCTTTATTACCGAGGTAATCATGTGTGTTCATGAACGATCGCGCGGACAGTGAACCTGATACTAAATTTTTAATGTGCAGTTAAGATGCTAGAAGGTAGTGAGCTTCCTCGTATCAACTAGAGTTCCTAGTCACGTCGCCATGGAACGTGTTATCTGGTGGATATGGGCGTTCCCAAGCAGCACTTGTAACAAGCAACGACTTCGATTAGTTGCATAAGCATAAGCTTGTACACGTGCGCTTTTTTGGTTTTTTAACCAGCTCAATAATCGTTGCCATATACCTTTATGTTACTGAAACTGCTAGTCAACAACCGGTGTTGCTCGGGTTATTTTTTGACTGGTCCAGCTGAAGGCGTGTGTAGAATGGCAGTAAAGGATTCGAAAAGAAGAGATGAAAGGCAATAGAGATTTAATAGATTAAACAGGTACAGCTAAAATCACGATCATCACATGACAAATATACATTAGTACTTCAAACACTACTAATACTTGATTAACCAACCACACCACGTAGCATATACTTTCTCATTTATCTATTTCTTTCTCGGTTGATTGTTGGTTGCGAGCTGGTAAAGAGAGGAAAAGTATAGAACAGAAAATATGCTCACAGCCCTCCCGGCCTCCTCGATACACCACTATACAGGCGTATTGTAATCAACATCTTGAAGCGGGCTTATTATATAAGTCAAATACTGAGTAGTCATAACGATTGGTGGATTGTTAACAGGAGAATTCATTAAACTCTAGTAATAGAATGTGGTGAAAAGAGAAACTAAAAAGAGCCAAGTATTTAGATAACTCTATTGAATCTATTGTGGCTTGATGATGTTTACAATACCGCCAATCCCATCAACCTGCGAGAGGAGTTAACTTGATACCAACGTACTTAACTTAATCTGCGACAATAATGTCAGAGTCAAAGAACTGCAACGGAGGAGCTGCGATTATAATCATAGCGTAAAACATAAAGAAACCATTGATCAACAATACATAAGGCTTGCTGCATCAATTTAAAAAGTATTTTGATGCAAATACTGGTGATCAATATATGATGTCGGATACTCAAGCTCATTAAGTCTGCTCAACACGTCATCCGCGACAAGGTTCCACAGAACTGGTGGCAGTACACCATCTTGAGGATATTTGTAGACACTCAGTTTCTTTATCTCAACTTGTCTTATCAATGAGCACAAATGTCGGTTGCTAAGCATTGCGTGTATCCAGTTTGTGATATATAAAGATACTCCATGATGATTGCTGCGGATGCTCGTCCGAACTAAAATCCCGAACGTTCTACCAATTTTAGAAAGAAGGAGGTCAGACTGGTTGGTCTTTGACTTTTTGACTAGCTATTTGCCTCCTTATAAGTAACGCGGCCACCTTTTTTTTGTTGGAGACGAACCACTGCGACCAGTATTTAGATCTATTGTGGTATCCGGCCATCTTTGGGAATCAATTATACAGTTATTTCAGAACATGCTTGAAGTGTTCATATTATCTTTGTAGTAGCACTTGAATGCTTCCATCTTTTCCGGGAGACTTATTCGGAGCAAAACTTTCAATCGCCCATTTGATCGATTCGGTTATCACAATTCTACGAGCAAATGTCGAAGAATCAGAACTACCGGAACAGAACTCAGCGGCAGTCGTCGGTGATGGCTCCGTGCAGGCTGGAAAGTGCGTGTGTGTGTCAAAAAGACAGTTGAATGCTGTGTCTTTGTCAGATAAATATTCACCATTAGCAGTTCTAACCGAACTGACATGAAAGTCTTTCGATTTCGAAAGTAACTTATTTAATCTACTAGTCTCATTGAGACTTGAGACATTTTTGCAGAGACTATTCTAACCACTTCGCTCAGATGATCGAAGGGCATTTCTGTATACTTAACGAGCCTTAATTATCTCCGATCCGTCTCTGCATCTGTGATTCCAATCTTTTCTTTTTGAGTCGAATAAGTTCGGTATATCATCAAGGTGTTCCTCTAGAAGCACGCATAACTCGAAGCGGACTAACTTCTTGGTATGCTGCTACTATGAGTGAGTTTGTTTGCTACACGATCTTCTCCAAGTCACTTGGAAATTCAATCGTTGAAACCGAGTCGGCAAGCCCTCTTCGTAGATGTTCCAGCTCGTAGATTTGAGATTATGATATGTGACAATATCTATTAAAACGTTTAAATGATCAAGGACGATGTAGTTATGATCATATAACGACGGTTCGAGCTCGTTTGGTACGAGCCAGTTTGCCAACTCATACGTAATACTGTGAGAGCAAAGAGTTACCTCTAACACCTCTTCTCTGCTAGCTGGTGCAAATGTTGGGTGATTTCCTACATTAAGTATGTGCAGATTTGTACTGCTTAAGTATTCTATCAATTCGGTGCCTCTCAAATTGATATCTGAGTTGCCCCAAATTATGTGGTGAGCATTTGTATCACCGCCGATTATGAGGGGAAGCCCACTTTTCCACAATGTGATACAACCCTTTTGAAATCATCAGGAGGTTCATTATGCGGCAAATATGTCGAACAATAGACGTATGTCTTGTTTATGTTATCAGCAGCTATTTTGACTGTGACAGCACAAATATCGCGAGTTGTGAGGTCGGATATAAGACATGCGTCAATAGCACTATTCGCAAGTGTACATGCACGAGGTATTTCATGTGGATTTGTCATGCCATTTTTGTTGACAACTGCGAATACGGGATTAAGTAGCTTTCCAACATAGAAGTTTTCTTTACGGAAATAAGGTTCTTGAACCAAGACTATAGAAGTTTTTCCTTCCTGCACAAGGTGGGATTTGATTTATAGTTGCTGTACGTTAATGCTGAAGATTAATTTGCGCTACTCTAACTATACTCGATCATAGCATTACACATCTCATCATCAACACTTGATGTACAGCAGCTAGAAAATACCAAGCACGTTGGTTTATAATCGGCTATAGCGAGCCCCGAAATTGGTATTAGGGGAATGAATCCCACGATTTGCGAAGAAACGAACGAAAAAGAGAAGATCGTACATAGTTTTTGGTTCTTTTTAAACTCTGAGTAGCCGGCTACCAATATTATCCTGTATTTTCTAAACAAAAGCAATTTGAACTCCACACAGCCGACCGTGGGAGTATTGCCTAGAAAAGCTAATCTTATCTGCGTAATGGGCCGGATCACTATTTATTGCGACAGTATTCACAAAAATTTCGCATATTACTTATCTACGATATATTTATTGGGTTGAAAACTACCGAGTGACACGTTGTACAGATAAAGAGTTATGATAGCTCGAGATGTTATAAATCAAAGTATTTCATATTTTCCAAATCGGTTTGTTTGTGAAATACACGTATACTAACGATAGTATCGAACGTCGAAGGGAAATACAAAGGATCGTTAACCTGATGCACGGGCTTGTTAACAATAACGGAACTTGAAATTAGATTCAGATTTTCAGTACTTTGACCCGTGATCATCGATACCAGTCAGACTGAAGTCTTATTGGAGCTGGATTCCCGAACAACTATTTATTGAGAAAAAAAAATTTATCGAGGGTTGTATACAAACCGAACCTACAAAAGAAAACCAAGAAATAATTTTGAGCTGCCCCAAATAACCATTAACTGTACCGCAAGATTCACTCTGCAAGACGGATATACTAGCAGCTCTACGCGCGCGTAGTTTAGGGGGACAAATCTTGTCAACATACGACCACAGATCCTAGCCGATCTTCACTAATGTCACTCCCGCTCGAAACGAAACTGATACAGGCTCCAATCCGTAAACCCGTCGAAGTGAATGAATTGACAGCGGGGATAGAACCCGACCCAGTCCAGTCCAGTTTAAGCAAAACCGGCAAAAGGTGGCCTGTACCCCGGTTGGCACCGCGGGAAGGTAAGGGATAGGTGTTCTGTATCAAAGGTGAATGGCGACATCTTGGTTGAAAAACTTCAAGCCGCCGAACGTCACACGGCCTCTAGGCTGGTTTTGTCCTGAGAAAGATAATAAACTGTTATCGACTTCTTAGTGGTCTTGTTAACTTTTTGGCGAGTTTATGATTCCTGATAAGAATTTTAACCCATTCATGCCCATGTTGTTTGTGGACAACAACGTTTTTGAGCACCTATAACTTTTGATTGAGGCAAGATTTTCTCACAAAAACAAGTAAGGCTAATAAATGTGACTATTGGCTTTCATTTGAGCATTAACAGTTATAAGGATCAGCTCTAGAACTGAAGTTATTGCAATTAGTCTGATTGAACTCCAATGGAGCAGTGCTGCCAGGGACCGTTTACGTTTACGACGGAAAATGAATTTTTCATATAACTTCGTTATGTTGCAATATTAGTGAAAACTGATAAAACTTATCAATTTAGACTATTTTTGGCTACCTTTTTCACGCAGT
Organism: Topomyia yanbarensis; assembly: GCF_030247195.1. Classification (NCBI taxonomy): domain Eukaryota; kingdom Metazoa; phylum Arthropoda; class Insecta; order Diptera; family Culicidae; genus Topomyia; species Topomyia yanbarensis. The sequence goes on from NC_080671.1 coordinate 109,746,452, forward strand.
TGGACTATTGTAAATACTCTAGGAGAATTGTACTGAGCATTGGAAGGTAAAAATTGAGCAGGAAAAAAGGTTTTTCGAGTTTCTTGACCCCACCGTTTTCAAGGAAAAATAGTTTTGCAATCCTACATGCATTAGAAAAAAGTTGGGCATGAAAGGGTTAACACTGGATAAACAATCCTTCCGTAGAAAAACGATGTTATTAGTGTCTCGTTACGACAACTAGGGGCGCTACAGTAATGAAAGAGAAGCAAATTTTAAATGCACCGGATCTTATGAAGATAATGTCAATTTGAATCGAACAATCAACAATAGCCCAAGTTGTCAAATTCCATAAACTTTCATTACAAATAATGACAGTCAATCATGCCTCAGTTCCAAGCACTTAAACTCGTAAACGACTTAACCGTAACTAATTCGCCGGAAACCACGGTTGTAAAACGAATATCTTCTCACTCAACCTTGCTCTGCTTTCGTTGCTGATCACTGCCGCAGTCACGAGCGATGGCTTCTCGATGGACAAGCTGAACTGAAACAATCATCGTCTGGCATTATTAACTATTGACGGCTAACTTATCAGAGATGCCAGGTACTTTTTTCAAATGTCTGCAATAATAATTTTAAAAGTATGGGAAGTACAAAAAATGTCAGGAAAGCTAGTGTAACCTAAAGCCTGTATATTCGAAAATCTGCAAATATCTGCAACAAAACTAAAAAATCTGCAAATATCTGCAGCCAAACTAGAAAATCTGCAAATATCTGCGTCATCGAAAAAATCTGCAGCCTAAATTAAAAGTCTGCGAATTTGCAGACTTGTCTGCAAATCTGGCATCTCTGTAACTTATGCACTTCAATTCCCAGTCTACCATCGTCGGCAGCGATCGATCGGTTCTGCTCTATAATCTATCGGTCATCGGATCCGATTAGAGCTAATTGTTTCACCTTGAGTGAAACGATTTATTTTCCTCTTTTTTCATTTCTTAAGCCGGGAGTCGACCACAACAGTGAATCTGAACCGTTGAACTTTCAACGATTGAGCGTAAATTGGTTTTGGTCATTCGGAATCAAATTACAACGCGCTCGAACCGTTTGTTGTCGTTTGGCATTTTCATCGGGTCGGGCATTAACGCTAACCCATATAATCATCTTTCATCGGAACCATAAACAAAGGACGTGGTTTACATGCTAATCGGTCGACTGGAAGAAGTGGACATGCTTAATCGGCCGATCGGCCCTATCAGTATCGTCTGTCAGTTAGTTTACACACTTTGGGTAGTGGATAGCTTTGGTGTAGAAGATTAAATCTTCCTAAATTAATTTTTGCACTCATTTCCAGTCGAATATTGTTTACTTACACGATAATTGCTGTTTACCAAAACTGGAAAAGCGAAAACCGGCTAACTACTTGGAAATGTAAATAGAACGTAAAACGTCATCTCTTATCTGTTCATTGTAGGCATAATTTGAGAAACAACGGCCAAACAAATAATATCTTAAGAGTCACCCTTCGGAATACTACCATACATAATGCAACCGGCGAAAGGCCGAAGTGGCAGAAAAGTGATTTCGTCACTTGCCCTGTTCCACGCGTCCCGACCAGTGATGTCAAGTATTTTGAGTCTCAATCTGAGCAAAAAAAATTGACAAAATCAGGCATGAAATGACTTTTTCAAAAGCTATCCCCTTAATCATCAATCTTTGTGTTATTGAATTGATTCTTTTCACATTCATTTTGATGTACATTGTAAAAAACAATTAAATTGGGTGGACGACAATATTGTTTCCTAACGGGATAATTTTGGTGAAACCATTGTTTGTGCGTGAATATTAATAAGTCAGGGATTGCGTTTCGACTTCGTTTCATCAGAATCCGACACTAACTTAGTACCAGAATAACAAATTGTATGCTTGTACATCTATCGTCAATCCGACGCCTAATTAATGCGGCTCTAAGTTAGTGTCGAATTCTGATGAGACGAAGTCGGAATGCTACCCATGACTTTTGTTATATGGTATCAGATTGTTTTGGCTCTTCGCTCGAAACACTCTCGGCTGATGAAGAACAAACTAATAAAAATATCTTTGCACCTTGTACAACTGTTTTGAATAAAAAATCACAATAATAGAAATTTGTAGAACTCTGAAGCTGAACCTAAAAAGCTCGTCGAAAGTTTTATTCATCGGTTAGTGATTAGACAACTTTTGAATTTTGCCAATTATCAAATACTTCGATGGTACACTGATATCAACATATTTTATTCCTTAGTATACAAAACATGTTGAAATGTTTAGCTCTTTTAGCTTCTTCATACAATTTTCAGATTTCTCCAAACATTCGAATTTTGGACGATGTCACGATACTATATCTCTGATTAAACTCGTTCTGTCAGGTTTTGGTAGGTATTGATCATTTTCCAATATATAGCCGAATTAAAAAAAAAAGAGTCAAATCAATCCCGAAATAGCCGACAAGTTGTCCCAAAGTGAATCAACGTATTTTGAAAAACTCTGGAAAAGGTCTTTATTGCCATGTAAGATTGCAGATAAATCCGGAAAATCTTAGCAACACTGGTCCCGCCTCCAACTCCCTGGGCGTCTGACGACCGACCGGTCCGGTGCGTTCGTCGTGCGTCGTCCGATAGAAACAGAAAGCGTAAACGGGTCCGACCACTTGTTATCAACTTCCTCTCCGAGCAGGCGGCGGCGTGCCGTGCCATGCCACGGCCGGGTGACAGAGTAGATGCATAATAATTTCCAGTTGAATTCACTTTTGCTTTGTGCGTATGTACTTCAAGGAATTGTATGTACTGGGAATTGAATGCACTGGTCTGTTCGATGCTGCGCTGGTGGTCTTTGTCCAGAAGGCGATAAAGTGTCGTTAAGTACGTAATAGCGTAAATGTTTGGTAGAATATATTTCCGGTGTTACGGTAATAAATAAATATCTTAAATTATTATTTAAAATGGTAATTTCAATATTTTGTTCTTGGGAGGAATGGCCTTCAACGAAACTTTCTTCTCCAGAAGCACAAGCAAAATATTAAGGGAGATATGTGTTCTTCCTTATATGAAGAAAATATATCAGCAGCTCTGTGCGATTTATTTTTCATGATAATCATCAATAAACCAAGGTAATGAAAGATTATTGGAAAATATTGGTTCAAGCGAATAGAAATCTACAGGAAGTAGAGACAATCTATCAACGATGGCACTCATATAGTATACTAACGTCACTATCAAATCAGTGGTACATATATGAAACAAACACTTTCTGTCAGATTGTCCCCTGGCTGGGCCGTTACACGATCCGGATTCCTTCATGAAAATACATCAATTTCCACGATCCTAAGGAATTGATCGTAAAAATATTGTGTGTTCTGTTCAAACCCTGAACGGATTTCTAGAAGTTTGGAGTCCTTCCGATAACCCCATTGGAGATGTGGAAGCATCTCTATCGGTGCGCATACCGTACTAGCTAATGATGTGACATTAAGAATGTGTCAGAGAATCTTGACACCTTCGACACAAGTTTGACCGAACCAACCAGTAACGCGGGTGACGTCGTGTGAACTGTCGAATACGAATTGCCAATTGACATAGCTTAATTGAATACATGTAATAAATGATACAAAACTTCTATTGCAGGAAGGGTTTTCGATAAAAAAAAATTAGAAATTTTGGTTAAGTACGACGGGCAAGGTCGTTTGAATCTGTCTTCATTAAGCCTTCCGATTCCCCATGCGTTAGCCGCCGATTTATCCTATTTTCCGGTTAAGATATCGACGATTTATAAGTTTCTCATAACATTACAAATTCGTCGTTCAATAATAGTGAATATAAATGCCAATTCCTCTCGCCAGTAATTCGTTTTGTTATAGTCAAATATAACTGGATGCGTGTGGTATTACTTCAGGTTCGAATGATTTTATAATTCTTAGATGAGCCTTGGATCCAGCTTGGGCGCCCAAAATTAAAAATTTTCGGGATCTTTGGTTAATTCTCCGTATTAACAAGTCCTGTTCAGATCGGGTTTCTCAAATTAATAATTTTCTGGTTCGGGTCGGGTTCGGGTTTTCAAATTTTCAAATTATCGGCTCGGTTTTTACAAAATTTTCATTATCAGCTTCGGTTCTGATTTTGGTTTTGCAGTTTTAAAATGTTCGGTCTCGGGTCGGGTTTGGGTTTTTTAATTTTCAAGCTCTCGGGTTAGGATCGGGTTCGGGTTCGAAAAAAATGAAACCCGACCTTCTCTACTACGGCCCGATCCTTTTCATGCTTTTAGACAAGAAAATATAACCCCTTAGGAAGCTTTTGCCTTATTTCTTTCAACTTCAATACCATAACTGTACGCTCGCACCTTACGCACAATTTTATTCCAATTCCATTAGATTCTGTACAACATCTGGCTGCATCTTCTTCTGTACGGACACCCAGTTTTTTCTGTCTTCTTCAGATATGACCCCTTAGGATGCTTCCGTAGTTCAAGTGTACCCAGTATTTTTAGATGGGCCTTAGTTCCGGCACGTTGGGGAGGTTCATGTCATTGGGTACGTAAGTGGCCCCGTTGGCTTCGTACCACTCCGAGACAACATTTAAATAGCGACACTAAGCTAGATCCGGCCAGAAGATCGTGTTGCTTCTACAGTGGAAGCAGACGCTTTTGTAGTCACGAACGGCGCACTCCGTTTGCCACATGAGCATATAGCTTGCTAAATAATGTATTTAGGCTTCATCATTATCTGGGTGTACGATTTCCGGACCTTTCCAACTTTCTCGCCGCTCGTCACGATTTGAAGCCTTCTGCGCTTTGTACGTATGCGGTCCCTCCCGGTTCTTGGTTCTTGGACAGATTCAACTTTTTGGCCACATCCCTGATCGAAGCATTGAGATTCCATTTAAACACTTTCAATACACGCTTGTGATCCTGATCACTAATAGAAAATCCATTCTGACCGCATTTCTCCTTCCGTTCGATGCTCAGAGTTTATTAGTAACGTTTAATCGCAAGACTGACCGTTGATTGCACGATTCCGAGTTGCTTTCCGATGTTTTCCAATTTTCAAAAAACTGACGTCGACAAAAAATCGGCGTAAACAAGACACTCTAAACTACTTCTACCGGAATTCTCAAGATAACATACACAATGGATTATTTTCTACAGAGTCTTTTCCGGGATGCAATTTAATGTGGGGCGCCCTTTACGCCATTAAAACTCCAGTTACATTTTACAGCTCGGTGTGAAATTTCAACGATTCAAATTTTGTTCCAAATATAATTCTACATAAATATTCTACATTCTATTTCCTAAATGATTGTCAAAGTTAATCTGATAGATATAGATATGAAGAGAACTTCGCAGCATGTAAGGTGGATCGACCACAAAGGTACCCCACGAGAAAACCTGCGGAATAGCTAATTCGATGTGAAGTGCCAAGGAGTGACAAATGACAGAAAAAAATTGGCTAGGAGCCGAATGTACACAGCGACTACATTGAAAGCTGTTGGGATGGTCTCGTGTTTTAACTCATATAGGTAACTATCAGGCACCGCGAGCACGTTGCCATTAACCTAATAGGATTTCACCTTTCCATCAGAGAAAATTGCCGGGTGTCGCGAAAGTCGATCTACGACGAACCAGATGTTTGTCCAGCGACAAATCCTTGGCAAATTTCGGGAACTCAACCTTATATTCTGTTTGAAGAGTTTTAGGCAGCGTACGATTCAGTGAAACGAAATTTTGCAGAAAATTCTTCTTGTGGCTTTCCCACAACACAAATTACGCAGATTCGTAAGACGTTGTGTGGGTTTAAACCAAGCGTTAGGATAGCAGAAAAGATACTCGACTCGTTTCTAATGTTAGATGGATTGAAACCGAGTAATGAACCCTCTAACTTTTTATTCAACATAGCTCTTGAAGGTGCCATGCAAATATGTCATGTACACAAGAACGGAAACATCATCACGATATCAGACATGGTCTTTTGTTTCATCGTCCATCGATCACAGGGCAGCAGAAGAGGTGTTTCTGTAGGATCAAACTGAATATCTACTCCTTCAAGACAAAACATATGGTGGTTGACAGAGAATGCTGCAGTTCAAAGGATGGATGGAAGAAATTGGAGCAAGTGGCATAACAAATAAGGTTATAATGGGCAAGAAATCTTCAATAAATTTTTAGAAAATAAAAATATATTTCCAAGCATCATATTTGGTAACAATCTGATGTCTACGATACCATCTAGCGATGATAATGCGAGAATGTGAATTCTCTGTAGGAAACTTGTCGAAAAATTCCATACGAATTACAGCATGCATTATATTTGACTGAATAACCGTAATAGATAAATACATAGATGCGAAAATAGTTAAGGGTTACCTTTTTATTTTTAAAAAAATCAATTTTATTACTTCATCTGAAAGTACAACTCCCTGAAAATGTTTTCCCAAATCTTTATCGAGATCAGAGAAATAGATCGACAGTTACAGCACTTCCAAGCGCGATTCGTCCACCAAGATCATTGGTAACTTGAAATTTTTAACTCGATTATCTCGAAATGTCGTTTTTCCAAAAATGGTTTTTATGTGATCACGTTTGTCGAAAAACCACTCAACCGATTTCTTCATTTTTTTCAATTGATCGCTATTAATTTTTCTCGTATCTTAATGATTCTTTTTTTATGCAAAAATTTTTGTTTTGTAGATGGGAATTTATAAATAATTTTTTTTTGGCTAAAGCGATTTTTTTTAGTAAAAATGTTCCCGAATACAGGAAATTTTTTTTATTCAGCTAATCGTTAAGGTACGAGGAATACTCATATACTAATGGAATTTTCTAAGATTTTTAATTTTAGTCAATCTATTGGTCTTCAATCGTAATCACCGCAAACGTCTGAAATAAAAAAGTGTTTTGGGGAAAAAGCCACAACTCCACCAATTATTAATATATTTTCACAAACTTTTGCTTGTTTATTTCACTGAAAAATGTACTGCCAAAATATTATAAGTTTGATGTAATGAAACATTGCTTCATGCATTTACGCATATTTAAACTTTATTGACATTTTTCTCACAAAAAGGTACGTATATAAGGAATTTACGTTTCGACTTCGTCTCATCAGAATCCAACACTAACTTAATGACAGGCTCCAAAAAACGAAAACACTATTTGTGTGTCTGAGCAAACTCCTGGTCATGCGTGGTGTCCCGCAAGAGAAGGACTAGGGGTTTGCTCAGAAACATAAATTGTGTTTTCGTTTTTTTGGAGCTAGCGTCAATCCGGCGGTAACTTAGTTCTGTCACTAAATCCTACACTTAGTGTAGGCTTCTGGTGAGCCGAAGTCTACACGCAAATTAGTTATAGATTTAGTGCTCTTCACGCGCAAGAGGGTTTTAAATAATTTTTTCCTTAGTAGAGAACAAACAGTTTAAAAAAAATTGTACTTAATTAATTAGAAATATTGCATAGTACATAGATACGGTCTAATTAGTAACGTATGTGAATTGTTTGTCTTAAATTGAATACTGTTTAATAACTCTTGTATTAACAATATTTCTTGTAATTAGCCTAAACATTCTGTGGATATTTTCCTTCTTTTTAACATGAGCTGCTCATTTTGTACATATCTATAGGAAAATTGAGCAATTACGTATCCATTGTAATATTATTTATTGAAGTATCCTTCATTTTTCATCGGTAACCATTTCCGTTTTTCCTAACGAGATCATGGACTTCCTCAATTTTCCTTTTGCACACACATAAACTGACAAATCTATGAAAATTATTCGGTTTGCCGAATTTCTCGACTCAAAGAATTTAATCCAAAGAAATTTAAAGAAGCTTAAAATATTCTATATTACGTTTTGATTATGTTACAGTCGCTTTGAGTTTTTTGCGTAATTGTCCGTACTTCTATATGAAATTTATTTTAATATCTAATAGAACAACAGGCTTAAGTTATTCATATTTCGATCTTTTATTTCGGACATTGTCTTAGATTGCAAATAATTTAAATCTCGCCATTAATCCTTAAATAGGTCGGGTTGCGTGGAGGTATGATACTGCTATCATAAGCCTAAGATGAACTCTTATCTCAAATGACAATAACTGTGCAAAACGCTGGGAACGATTTGAACAAAATGCGGTTCTTTTAAATGACATTAGATGTTTGTACGAATTGTAATCAAAACATTTCTAGGTTATGATGGAGTTTTGCGGTCTTGTACTACATCCACGGTAGGATTTTCTTCTATACACATCGAATGAAGTTCATAAAATAACCCTGCCGACTAAATTACCCTTTCAGCCAAGCGACTTTTTCGGTAAAATTCCTTTCGGTCAAAAGACCGCTTCGCCAAATGACCACTTTATCAAGTGACCCTTTCGGCCAGGTGGCCCTTTCGGTCAGGTGGCCTTTTCGGCCAAATGACTCTTTCGGCCAAATGAACCGTTCAGTCAAATAACCCCTTCGCCAAATGCCCTTTTCGGCCAAATGACTCTTTCCGCCAAATGACCCTTTCGGTCAAATGACTTTTTAGGCCAAATGACACTTTCGGCCTAATGATTCTTTCAGCCAAATGACCCTTTCGACTAAAGGATCCTTTCGGCCAAATGACCCTTTCGACCAAATGACCCTTTCGGTCAAATGCCCTTTCGGCTAAATGGCCCTTCCGACCAAATGACCCTTTCCGCCAAATAAACCTTTCGGTCAAATGACCCTTTCCGCCAAATGACCCTTTCGCTCAAATGACTTTTTCGGCCAAATGACCTTTTCGGCCAAATGATTCTTTCGGCCAAATAACCCTTTCGGCCAAATGACCCTTTCGGCCAATTGCCCTTTCGGCCAAATGCCCTTTCGACTAAATGACCCTTTCGGCCAAATGACCCTTTCGGCTAAATGATCCTTTCGGCCAAATGACCCTTTTAGGCCAAATGCCCCTTTTAAACCAAAAGACCCTTTTAGGCCAAATGACCCTTTTAGGCCAAATGACCCTTTTAGGCCAAATGACCCTTTTAGGCCAAATGACCCTTTTAGGCCAAATGACCCTTTTAGGCCAAATGACCCTTTTAGGCCAAATGACCCTTTTAGGCCAAATGACCCTTTTAGGCCAAATGACCCTTTTAGGCCAAATGACCCTTTTAGGCCAAATGACTCTTTTAGGCCAAATGACCCTTTTAGGCCAAATGACCCTTTTAGGCCAAATGACCCTTTTAGGCCAAATGACCCTTTTAGGCCAAATGACCCTTTTAGGCCAAATGACCCTTTTAGGCCAAATGACCCTTTTAGGCCAAATGACCCTTTTAGGCCAAATGACCCTTTTAGGCCAAATGACCCTTTTAGGCCAAATGACCCGTTTAAGCCAAATGACCCTTTTAGTCCAAATGAACCTTTTAGGCCAAATGACCCTTTTAGGCCAAATGACCCTTTTAGGCCAAATGACCCTTTTAGGCCAAATGACCCTTTTAGGCCAAATGACCCTTTTAGGCCAAATGACCCTTTTAGGCCAAATGACCCTTTTACGCCAAATGACCCTTTTAGGCCAAATGACCCTTTTAGGCCAAATGACCCTTTTAGGCCAAATGACCCTTTTAGGCCAAATGACCCTTTTAGGCCAAATGACCCTTTTAGGCCAAATGACCCTTTTAGGCCAAATGACCCTTTTAGGCCAAATGACCCTTTTAGGCCAAATGACCCTTTTAGGCCAAATGATCCTTTTAGGCCAAATGACCCTTTTAGGCCAAATGACCCTTTTAGGCCAAATGACCCTTTTAGGCCAAATGACCCTTTTAGGCCAAATGACCCTTTTAGGCCAAATGACCCTTTTAGGCCAAATGACCCTTTTAGGCCAAATGACCCTTTTAGGCCAAATGACCCTTTTAGGCCAAATGACCCTTTTAGGCCAAATGACCCTTTTAGGCCAAATGACCCTTTTAGGCCAAATGACCCTTTTAGGCCAAATGACCCTTTTAGGCCAAATGACCCTTTTAGGCCAAATGACCCTTTTAGGCCAAATGACCCTTTTAGGCCAAATGACCCTTTCGGCCAAATGACCCTTTCGGCTAAATGACACTTTCCAATGACCAAGTGGTATTCGACCAAATGGCTTTTATCCAATTGACCTGTAACCGATTTGAATTAATATTTGTTAAAGGCATCTTTGAGATTTTCTCCGAAAGAAAAAAGTTGGGTTTTGTGTTTCGAATTTATCTAAAGGGCGAACACGAAATTATTGCGACACATTCAACAGGACATAACTTTTTTACCATTGGGTAAAAGTCAACCAAATTTTGCACACTTTCTCATTGATGTGTATTGTTTACATGCTGTCAAACTCGAAGTAGTGTTTTTAGATTCAACGAAAATGGAGGTGAACCAACGCGAGTCGAGAGAACAAATTCTTTCCAAACACCTGGAATTTCCTGACCTGTCGCACCGGCAGTTGGGAAAAATGTTGAACATTCACCATTCAACCGTCTCCTGAGTGATGAAGCGATTCCAGGAGCGGTTGACGTTGGACCACGGCAAAGGAGCTGGAAGAAAACCGGGACCGGAGAACAAAAAGACGGAGGGAAAGGTGAAGCGGATGATTAAAGCAAATCCCAACGTCTCAAGCCGTGATTTGGCTAAAAAGATCGGCATGTCACAGAGCTACGTCCAGAATGCAAAGAAGAGAGCTGGACTACATACATACAAGGTACAGAACTTCCCAAAACGCGATGAGCGGCAACAATCGACGGCTAAAACTCGGGCACGGAAGCTCTACGAGAAGATGCTGACAAAATATGGCTGCTGTGTGATGGACGACGAAACGTATATAAAAGCCGATTTTAAGCAAATTCCAGGGTTGGAGTTTTTCACCGGCAAGAGCAAGTTCTATGTGGACGACAAATTTAAGAAGAAGAAAATGTCGAAGTTCGCCTCCAAATATCTCATTTGGCAGGCCATCTGTTCTTGCGGAGTGAGCCTTTCGTGACAAAGGGCACAGTAAATGGTGAGATCTACAAATCTGAGTGCCTCGAGAAGCGCCTTTTGCCGTTCTTGCAGCAGCACGACGAAGCTCCGCTATTTTGCCAGATTTGGCATCATGCCACTATTCTAAAAGTGTCCTGGAGTGGTATGAGGCCAATTCTGTCCATTTTGTTCCAAAGGACATGAATCCGCCAAACTGTCCGGAGCTGCGCCCGGTGGAGCAGTACTGGGCAATGATGAAGCGGGAACTTCGGAGGAGCAAGAAGACAGTCAAAGACGAGAAGGACATGTTAAGAAAATGGAAAAAAACTGAGAAACTGGTACCGGATGACACTGTAAAGAGTTTGATGGAGGGCATCAAGCGAAAATGCGTTCAATTTTACACTCAAGGCTCCATCGATTAACTTTTCTTTTGATTTTTGACGTAAATATATGTATAAAACTACCCTAAAATTTTGGTTTGATTTTAAACATTATAAGTAAATTGGCATGACATTTTCGGTGTCGTAATAATTTCGTGTTCGCCCTTTAATCCATAACTATCACTATTGTGGGTTATTATAGAAAAAAGACGCGACTACGTCAAAAACTTAACACCAGAATAAATCCTGAACTGGATGGATGAAATTCACATCCATCATCACCGACGACATGTGTTAGAATTTGTCGCCGCTCTAACACAAAAGCCATAGCATTGTTGAAACGAACACTGAGGATAAATCCAATTGTCAGCCACAAAAGATTATTAGTTTCCCTCCCCTATATACTCTCCACCTTCCCTATCCATTCTCCACCGCACACACGATAATCTCATATCAGTAGGCGAATATCGCAAGAACCGTGTCGGAAAGTGCGTGTGTCACTAATGAACATGCTGCGTGGTTCATTTCTCACCCCTGTGTCCCTTTCAACCTAATGGGAATATCGTTATCAAAGGTCGTTAAGTGACAGGACGACCAAAACCGGCAGGTACACGTAACACGAAAATTTCGGCTCCTGGCAGCAACGTGAATGGAAGCTTTCCCACTCCTTGGCCTAGGGCTCGGCAGTCGATGATTGATAACGGTCGCATTTACCTTGAAGGCATCCAGCCCCATCCATTCATCCACGAACCTGGTTAAGCAAATCATGACAAGCCATTGACCCAAACGGCACACAACTTTGAATCTCCGGAGCCAGTGCAGTGTGACCATGGGGTTGCACGGTCGAACGGTTGCTCGCAAGTTGTGCATCGAGTCGGAAAGTTCTGCCACCGAGTGAATGGATCTTCAACTTGTCATCCACGCTTGAATGGAGTCGTGTGAAGCTCATTTCTGTAGGCTGCTGACTTAACCGCAGTAGATAATTGCTTCCAGCAGCGGAGGCCTTGACCCTTTGCCGACACGAGGCTCGAGAGTGTGAACGTGAAAAACGGCTCACACGTTGCCGACGTGAAACCGAACCTTTCCGTTGCCGAATAGGGTCAACTTTAATGGTTAGAAAGGATAACTCAACGCGACGGGTCGGTCCCAAAACTTTTTACGCCTATTTTTTTCAAGCATAATTCAATTGAAAGTTCTCACTCTCATTATGAATCCCGCAGTTTCCCCATGACCCAGAATCTGTTTTCCAATTGCGGCGCAAATACGCGTACATTTTGTATAATGACTTTCCCAACAATTTCCCTCTCTTTGTGGAACAACAACGGCCAAATGGATCATTATATCGCTTGTCCCGATCCATTCTCTTACCTTTATTTCGCCGTTTAGCCTGCCGAGGTAACTTTTTGCCCGCTGGTAAGTGCGAACCTTAATGATAGGACCAGCATTCCCAGCATTTATTTGTAATTATGTATTAGCATATGCCTACATATAATCGCGAATTCTGGTAATGGGCAGTTCCTGTTTTGAAGATACGTGTACGTTCTTTTCGATTCAAAGCTTAGCGAGAATTGTGCGAACTAAAAAAATCGAGCTGCATGGTGCAAAAGGGTTAACAACATAACATGGTAATGGCTGGAATCAATTGCCCATCATCGG